>NW_028253487.1:600000-806053 GCF_964263255.1 Lissotriton vulgaris
TGCCCTATCTCTCACCCTATACATCTATCAGTATACCCTCTACACTCTCTCATTTATCCCAAACCCCATACCACTACTATGTTCCCTCAAAATAAACCTGTCTTGACTCTCTCCTACTCTACCCCTCCTTGCATCATCTGACACCTCTTTTACTATACCGATCCCCCAAAACAAACCTTTCTGAACTCTTCCCTCTGACTCTTCCCCTCCAAATCAATCAAAATAACAGACTAACATGTTCAGTTCTCTAATTTTATATTCCAATATACTAATTCATCACTAATTCTTTATGGCTTCCAGAGTAGCGTGCTACTCGCCATCAAAGCGTTTCAACACCTCATTAGGGTAACAAGCGCTATATAAATGCAAAACTTTTTTCCTTTTTTACCCCTCCCCAACCCTTCTCAATCCAAATAACTGACTAACAAATTCAACACTCAAATTACTTCATATTTCACTTTACTAATTTTCAACACTAATCCTGTATGGGTTTCCGGAGTAGCCTGCTACTCGCCAGAAAAGCGCTTCAGCACCCCATCAGGGGTAGTAACAGGCGCTATATGAATGCAAACTTTTCTTACGCTTCTATCCCTCCGCTATCCTTCTCACTCCAAATAACTGACTAATATGCACCACTCAAAATACTTTCATATTTCACCATACTAATTCACCTTATCCTTTATGGGTTTCCGGAGCAGGGTGCTACTCGCCAAAAAAAAATGCCTCAACACCCCATCATGGGTTAGAAGCGCTATATAAATATAAACCTTCTTTCCTCTTCTATCCTTCTGCTATCCTTCCGAATCCAAATAACTGACTAACATATCCACCACTTAAAACTTACTTGCATGTTTCACTATACTAATTCAACACTTGTGCTACTCGCCGAAAAAGCGCTTCGATGCCTCGTCAGGGGTAGTAAGCGCTATACAAATGCAATTACAATACAATACAATGTGCGACTGATTGGGGTGCGCTTGGGATTACCTTAAGGGACCTTGATAATCTAACTGTCCGGGACAGATGCAAGAGAGCATCAGTATTTGTACTCATATGTTTGTGACAAGCATTGTATTTCAGAAACTCAATATTGTCAACTCGTGCTTTGAATTGTATCGTTTCAATTTGATTGTTAAAATAAAACAGAAATAAAAATAAAAAGATTCTTTTATCAGGCTGGCATCCAATTGCTACTTTCATAGCGCATAATCACCATCAGGTCTCTTAGCGCTTTGAGAGAGGGGTCCGAAAACCACTGCAGTCCCCAGGAACCTGCGTGACAGATGATTTAAATAGTGTCCAACGCCTCCCTGAACAGGAGCGTTTTGAGGCGTTTCCTGAAAGGGAGGAGAGCGCATTCCTTGCAGAGGTCATCAGGTAGTTTATTCCAGAGTTGCGGGAGCAGGACAGAGAGGGTTCTGCCTCCCTTAGATATCATATTAAACCAGGGAACTGCCAGCAGGCAGCTCTCGGGGGACTGGAGTTATCGGCCTGGCACATAGTTTTGGAGACGCTCTTTAATGTAGGTCGGGCCTGGCCGTAGAATGCTTTGTGGGCAATACAAAGGCCCTTGAATGTTTTAGCTCTCTGCTTGATGGGGAGCCAGTGAAGCTTGGGCAAGAGCGGGGTCGCATGTGCCCTTCTGGGGAGCCTGAAGGTCAGCCTAGCTGCATCATTCATGGTCACCTGTAATTTGTTGGTTCGTTTTTCCCGGTAGGCCGATATATAGGGCGTTCCCGTAATCAAACCCTGAAAACGATGGTGGCTGATACTATAATCTATAGAGCTGCAGTTGAGAGGAGGGGGGCAAGTCTCTGGATCTGTCTCAGCATGCCAGTGCATGTTCCAGTCACCGTCGGAACTTGGTTGGGCATAGAGAGGTCAGCATCTATCTTGATGCCCAAAGTACTCAAATTCTTTTATTTCAAAAGCTAGGATAGCTTCCATATCCATGTTATGGTGAATCAGAACACATGTAAAATACCTTACAATACATTAGATTCCAAAAGGTACCAAAAAGTACAGTAAAATTAACACTTCCGTTACAGGAAATGTATGACACAAAACAATACAAAATAAAAAGGTGGAAAAGTGACACTGGTTCCCTAAGATGCATGTCAGTCTGTACAACTGGAGTAATGCAGAGTCCATACTTCACTCCAAGAGGCAGTCCCTAGATGAAGAGCTGCAGCTTTAAGCAGACCCTCAAATCAGTTTCAGTTTAACCTATTAATAAAATCATTAATTAATATCTTCCTTGCAAGACTGGCATTACACACACACCTAAGACAAGTAGAGCTTTTTTTTAACACTTAAAAATGTTTCCAGGGGAGTTTGTACAATGATACTTGCTTTTTTTTCTTTTCAACAGGCCATAAAATTTGTAGAAACTTTATTTTGGTACATAATCTTGTTATCCAGAATAGTCGTTTACAAAACCTGTGCAGTCTCTGAAATACTGTGCATGCCACTGCATACCTGAAAAAGTTTGTTCAATATGGCTTGTAGTTACTCTGACTGCCACGCCTTGGAGCCTTTCCATAGCTTGCACTGCCCTGACTGTAATCATATCCTGGTCCATATCCATAATACCCATATCCAGTATAGTCATATCCTCCATATCCAATCTTGCTGCCCATAGCCACCATATCCTTGACTCCCATAGCCCTAGTTCCAATAGTTGTTGTAACCTTGATTCCAATTTTGGCTCTGTGCTCCACCCCCTCTTCCACCTCGGCCTCTTCCTCCAAAACCGCCACCGCTTCCACCACCGCCTCTGCCACCACCGAACTGCTGCTGCTGGTAAACTTCTTTCGGCTGCGCTACCTTAATTTCGCACTTGCTACCGCTAACATTGTGGAATTTTTTTTCCATTATCTTCTTCACTGGCTCTTCATCTTTGAACGTGATGAACACAAATCCCCTCCTTTTGTTGGTTTTCGGATCCATTGGGAGCTCAATTGCTTCAATCTCTCCAAAGTCACCAAAATATTCCCTGATCTTTTCTTCTGTTGCTTCCGGGTTGAGTCCACCAACAAAAATTTTCTTGACTGGATCTTTTTTCATTGCCATCGCCTTTTTGGGGTCGATCACTCGCCCATCTAACCTGTGTTCCTTCTGTTCCAATACCTTGTCTACACTTGTAGCTTCTTTAAATAGAATAAAGCCAAATCCCCTGGATCTTCCTGTGTTAGGGTCCATTTTGATGGTGCAATCCACTACTTCACCGAATTTTGTAAAATAGTCTTTCAGGTCTTTCTTACTTGTGTCCCAACTCAGTCCACCGACAAACATTTTCATTCCGTTCATTAAAGGAGAAGAAATATCAGCTACGCACCCTGCGTCCTCATCGCTCTTGGTGGCGCTAGCCGTATCGGTTTCTTCGGGCATTTGATCGACCTCCACGCCGTCAATCGGCTGCTCTGCAGCCTCGGCTTCTGCCGCTTCGTGACCGTTCTCGGTGGTCTCAGTTGGTTTTTGCTCCGAATCAGACATGTTTGGGAAGCGGGCGAAGAACACACGAGACGCTACGAACGATGAATTTCCTTCAAGATGGACTCTCCCCTTGATGCCCAAGGTTTTTATCAACGTGACCGGCGTAGGGGTTGCGCCCGGCTCTTGGGGCCAGAGACGGTCACTCCAGTGGTTTGTCTTCCAGGGGATGACTAGGAACTCAGTTTATTCTGAGTTGACCTTCAGAGAGTTGGTTGTCATCCAGTTCACTGTGTATCTAAGAATATTTTGAATCAATGAGGAGGCCTGCTGGGAGTAGTCAATCTGGAGGATGAGCTGTGTGTCATCCTCATAGTTAAAGGCTTGGCAGTCCATGCGCGCCAAGGCAGGTGTTAGTGGCAGGAGGTAAATGTTGAAGAGGAGTGGGGGCAGTGCTGAGCCCTGGGGGACGCCACACGTGAGGGCGCCCCTGTCAAACACCTGCTCCCCAAGCTGGACCCTCTGCGACCGCCCCGAAAGAAAGGATTCAAGCCACTGGTGGGCCACCCCGCAGATGCCCAGCTCGGAAATGCGGGCTAGAATCTGCACTTGATTGACCGCGTCGAAGGCTGCTGACAGGTCTAACAGCACCAGTGCGCACGTTTCTTATTGTCGGCCATGACTCTGAGCTCGTCAAATACCGATAGCATTACAAGCTCAGTGCTGTGGTGGGGCCTGAAGCCCCCTGCTGCCACTAAGAGTGTTTTTAGGATGTGTTGCTCTATGACTTTCGCCAGGAAGCGGAGCTGGGAAATTGCTCTGTAGTTTTTAAGAGTCGCAACATCAGCCCCAGGTTTCTTCAACAGAGGGGTGATCCTGGCTTCCTTCAGGCCACAGGGAAGGTAGCCTGTCTCTAAGTAGAGATTTAGTAGGGCGAGGATCTGTCTTTTAAGACCGGGAAGGGCCATGCCAAAAACCCTTGGAGGACAGGGGTCTGCTGGTGAGCCTGATTTGATATGGCTCATCAGGCCTGACAGAGAGGCAGGATCTAATTTAGGGAAAGAGGGGAGCTGGTTAGCAGGATTAAGGGGCGTGGGGTGTTGTTCTGGGGGTCCTGATGGGTCGGGGTGCTCTCAATCTCAGCTAGGATGTCCTCGGCCTTGTGCAGAAAATAGGTCTGAAAGGTGTTGCCGTCTACTGGTGAAGCTGTGGATCCTAGAGTTGACTTCTGGCTGAGTTCTTTTAGTATTTTAAAAGTCTCTTTCTGTTTATTTGCTGCACCTGTGATTCTTGCCTCATAGTATTCAGCCTTCCTAGTCATGATGGCCTTTTTATAGGAGATAAGCAAGAGTTTGTGAGCAACAAGATCGTCTTGGATGTCTGATTTCCGCCACCTTCTCTCGGCTTGGCGGAGGGTTTGCTTCTTGCCCCTCTGTTCGTCATTGAACCAGGGGGTGCCCTTTCCTTTATCTCTAACTTTCTCCCTCCGTGACGGTGCTACCTGATCAATGGCTTTCTTAAGCGTGTCGGTGAGGGCAGCACTCTCATAGTCCAGGTTGCCTGAAGTGGGTGCTTTCATGGGGAGTCTGAGTAAGGTACCCACCAGATTATCTGCCTCAATTCTAATCCAGCTGCGCACATGTTTTCCAAACAAGTGACGGCTGCAATGTGGGGCTATCCAGCGGGACCCCGCACCTAATCAGCGCGTGGTCCGACCAGGTGCACGTGCTGATATCTGTAAGCCGGGTTAGTCTCTGGGTAGTGCAGATGAAGTCGAATTCTATTTGTTCACTTCTAAATTTGATCTTCCTAATTCTTTACATTCACTTGGTTCACACACAAGCTTTCTTTCTGAATACATAAGGTACACTTGAAATATAGACATGGCCTGCAGGCTCTATATGTCCCATTCTTAGTTACACTAATATAACTGGTCTGCATATGAACAAGCAATTGAAATTGTTATGTACCAGCTGAAAGGCATTCTTTAATCCCAGTTGCTAGCTTTGTTTTGCCAACACATTATAAATAGGTAGGTACTGGACATGAAAATAGTGTAAAAAACTGCACCACGGTTATGCCAATGATGGATTTATAAGCCAGTAAAAGATGCAAAATCAGGCAAAGTAATACAGGTTTACCTTGAACCAAAACACACAAAGGTGACCTGCAATGGCAGACTACAAAGAGGAAATAATGGTTTACAGCAGATCAAAAAAACATCCTATTTTTCTTCTCCTAAGGGTGAATCTTCAGCGAATGACCACCACATACACAGGGTAAAATAAGTTAATGTAAAGGTCTGTGCAGATCCAGTTCACAAGTCTTTATTCGGTACAATTAACCATAAAAGACATCACAAAATAAAAACAAACAGTTTAAAACATACAATACATTATTAAAACCAACATAATACATAATTGCATGATACATAGTATTTTCTGGTTGTTCAAAATAAGAAAGAAAGAGCGATATTTCTACAAACGCACTTTAAGGAAAAAAACAAAAAAGAAAACCGACCATGCTATGAATTTTTTCGTTTCAACTAGACATATAATGAACTAGGATAGAAGTCACATATGCTCCATATAGATATAGGACCATCTCCTATTTGAGGCTGCCAGGATTGGAGATAAGGAACCACATAGTTAGACCTGAATTTAACAAGTACCAGATCGCCCACCAAGTCCTTGCGTAGAGGTCCTAGCCAGCCCACCCTTCTGACACTAAGTATGGTCCCATCAATATTTGGCGGTAGAGGTCTATTTTTGGTTAACCAAAATGAGACCTTGTTTCTAAGGTCCATATGGCTTTCATGTTTCCCCCTTGTAAGTTCAGGTACTCCCGAAAGCACACACACAATAGGGGCGGCCTCTGGAGGCAAATGTAGATGCTTGGATGTGGGCGACATTTTGTTACGAATGACCACGGTTTCCTTATTTAAAGGCAATTGTTTATTTAGCCCTACTGTAGGGCGGGAGCTATGTACAATTTTGACAGGGGGATCCAAGCTTTTCCCATGTCGAGTTGCTGACTGATAATGGGTGGTACGGGGTTTTCGAGCATTTTTGTGGCTACTAAAGGCTATAATTGAGTGGATGTGGTTATAGTTTTTACAGGTAGTGGATTGGCCTTAATTGCTTCCTCGACGGCCATAAGCCTATCCCCTAAACTGACCATTTTGTCCATCAGGGGGGATAATATAGTCTTAATTATGTTCTCGATTGAAGCCAAAAAAGAAGCGTGAATAAGTGGATTCAATGTGTCAGTGTTAGAAATATTAGGAGATACAGGATGAGGATTTGGTTTCTGTTGCTTGGCCTGTCTCCCCAGGTGGTTGACCCCTTCTCGCTTCCTTTTGGCGATGGTAGGCTGAGGGGTCAATGCCAAAGGCGAGTTCACTTTTGATTGTGATAAAGGGGGCTCATCCTGTGTACTAGGGGTTAGTTGGGGTTGATTGCAAGGCCTGAGGTAATTGAAATTTTTATGGTCCAGTATGTCCCCTAACGTGTACCCCAACGTCTCCATGTACGTGCTTCAAGTACATGTAATTTCCCTCCATGACCGAATATGAAGACGCAAATACATTTGCGTCCAACGTTAACATGTCCTCTTTCAGATCCACCATGAATGGATCGATAATTCCGTTCCTAACCATACCATGCCGACGTCTTTACATGGTACACTTTTACGTTTTTCCTGGCTCTGCCGAGCTAGGCCCTGATTTCTGTCTCCGAGCCCTTTATGCTTTCTGCCTCTGAAAGCTGCAGCATGGACACGTATCCCTGACCTCTGCCTTACTTCCTGCCAAGCGAAGCGGTGCCTGGCTCAACCTGGCCTGCCTGCCAAGACAGTATTTTGCCTTCAAGTTATCTGTTCAGCCTCCTCGAAAATACATTCCTGTCTAGTGATTTAGGTAAACATCTCCCCGGCTACAGAGCAAAGAGCAAGCCTTCCTGTCTCCATGCAAGTAATTTACAGTTCCCGTTGCCATAGTAGGCCCATGGCCCCTGCACGTAGACACGTAGACATATATGCACGCACTAGCATCCAGTATAGATTAGCCTCTGCCCGAGAGACCTTTTACTTCAGATAATACATCCTCCAAACATAAGATACTAGATATGTTATAGGTCCAGGTCGTTCTGACATCCCAGACTTCTGTCTCCTCTACTAGTGTTAAAGTTCTTCCCAGTTACACGTCTATGTCACGTCATGCTAGCCGCGCGCGCATCCGCACTTCCTGCTGACTCTGCAGATTACCTCTGTGCACACACCCACTTATGACACTTTCTGTGACGTCTACATTACGTTCACATTATACGCCTCCGTGTACGCCTATTACACGCCTTCTTTCACGCCCCTTGTTACGCACATGTGTTCTTATCTTCTTCTTTTCACCTGTTACGCCTACTGTATTGGATTCAATTATGTTACTTTACTATATATAATGTGTACTGTTAATAAAACGTTGACTGTCCCTTCCCGAACCCTAGTGGTGACGGATCATGATCTCCAACCTCGAGTTTTTCATTAAAACCCGTATGACTCAGATACCACGGACTCTGCCTCTCATTTGAATGAGCTGTCTTGTAATGATAATTATACGGAAAAACTGACTGGGTAAATTTATTTACCACATAATTTGGCGCCCGAATAGGGACCCCTCCCCCACCCCACGCGCCGGCGATGCGTCGCAGGCCTTGTCCCCTGCCACAGCCGTGACGGACACCTATGCGCATCTGCAGGTTTTCCTGTATCTCCCTCAGGCCTACGGAGGTGACGAAGACTGCGGTCGACATCCAGACGAGGCGGTGAGGAGTGCGGAGGATCCCGACCAGAGCCCAGCCGAGAGTAGCAGTGTCCGAGGTATCCAGGGGCCCACCTGTTCCGAAGTACCGAGGCGCATGCGTAGTAGCAGTAGCGGTCCAGTCCAAAGTCCAGTCCAGTCCGAGGCCTTCAAGTTCAAGTTCAAGTATTGCTCCCGGTGAGTACCGTTGCTAGGGAAGCATCTAGACGGGTGCATTAGTTTGTGTCCGGTCAAGACAGGTCTGGGTACACAGTCCTGGTCCGTACGTGTTCACTTAGGTGAGCGCGGTATGACGTGTCTCTTTATGGGACCGGTCTGTACTGTTTAGCAGTGCATCTAGTGATTCAGTGATTCAGTGATTCAGTATTCAAGCCTTCAAGTATTATTTCACGTGATTCCATGTATTGTGTTTTATGTACTAGACAGTATCTATTCGAAATGTTTTAATGTGTTGTATGTCGTGGTATGAATGACTGTTTGCTTTCCATTACTGTGTTTATTGAGTTCGAGTCAAAGAAATAATGCCGTTATTTACAAAGTTACGTCAGATAGGAACTAGGAAAGGGATACTCGAAGAAGCAGTGCCTGTCCCGCCTAGGGACACTCCAGGATATTTTATGTACCACAAGCACGGCTTAGACGCTGTGTTGTATTTAGATTTATGGGTGGATTATACTAAGAATCTGGAAGAGAAGTTTAAATGGCCTGTTTCAGGAACCTGGGATGCTGAATGCATCATGAGAGTAGAAGAAGCATTATGGAAAAAGAAAGCCCGACAATCTCAGAAAGATGCCATAGAATTGTGGCGTAAAGAATCGCATAGAAGAACAGAAAAAGAATTCAGAAAAGCAGAGAGAAGTAGAGAAGAGTCCTAAAAAGCCAAAGAAAAAGAGTTACTAGATGAAGGAGAACAGGTCAGATCAGAACAATTAGACAGACAAAGAAATGCATTCATTACAGGCATGTATCCAGTTCTTGCCGAGGGCCTGCCTAAGGCGACCCCGGAAGTACCCTGTAACTTGCCACCACCATTGGTTCCGACTAAAGTACGTCACCATAAGACCGCAGCAGATATTTTCCTTTCTTCCTATTTGGATGATGTAGCTCCCGCATATACCAATGTTCCCGTACGTCCTGCTAATAATAATCTGCCACAGCTCAGTTCAGATAAGCTTTATTCGGTTAAATTAAAACCATAAAAGCAACAGAGAAAATTACATACATACAAAAATAACTCGGCAGTTCGTTGTAAAATTAAAGGGAAGCTAACTATTTAAAAACAAACTAAAATGTTTAAACTAATCGACTGTTCAAAATAATAACCCAAAATACACAAAGTCCCACTTTTTCATCTGTTGTTATAATTTGGTGCTCGGGGGCCAGGATAAAAGTCATGCAGGTCCCAGATACAGATGGGACCGTCTCCAACTGTGGGCTGGGTAGATCGTAAATAGGTGGCAATGTTCCTGTATTTAAATTTAATTAGTATCAGGTCCCCCGGAATGTCCTTGGGCAGCAAACCTAGCCACTCCACCCTCCTGACCCTCAGGATCCCGCCATCTAAGTCAGGTGGTAACGGTCTATTGTTTTTGAGCCAGAAGATGGCTTTATTCAGTAGGTCCTGATGTGATTCACGTTTGCCTGGACTGAGTGCAGGGACCCCAGAGAGAACGGTGACATACGGGGCGGCTTCGGGGGGTAGATCAATTCGATGGCTTCTTTCACGAACTCTGTGAGGGGTATGTCCGGGATTAAATGTAGCGTTGCGGCCACTTGGAATGCATGTTGACATGTGGGAATCAGAAGTTTGAGCTTTCCTGGGAGCAGTGATCATCGGCTTTCCATGGGTGTTAGTGACAGTGGAGCATGTAGGTGTAATAGTATTTTCAGTTGGTGGATTGGACCTTGTTACAATTTTTTCAATCCTGATCAGCCTGTCCCCCAACTCATTAATTTTCGCGACCAACGGTGATAAAGCAGCGTTTAGCAATTGATCGATTTTGGCTAGTAGGGTTGATTGGAAGGGGGGTGCATAATCATTAGTTTGAGTCCCGGCCTTATCCGATGCAGGTGAGGTTAGGATGGGGGGGGATAATAATAAGGGACTACAGCACATTTGGTCGGTATTCGCTTGAGAGAGGAATGTTTCGGGGGATGAAGGTATGTCCAGGGGCGTGCAGATTAATTGACCAGTGTCTCTACCCGCTATAGGGGGAGTTAGAGCATCTGGGACATACTTAGTGCCACACATGGCATTTAGCTCTTCCCAGATGGACATGTTAGATTGGGAGCAGAACCCCGGAGACAACAGCAACAGGGTCAAAGACAGTACAGATTACAAATGCAACGACTCGGTACCTCCTCTGTTCATGACACCAGATGGGGTGGCCCGGCCCGTCCTCCTCTGGTCTCTGAGGGCCACAGAGGGCCCGCCCTTTGCCCGGGCTTAGCCCCGGGCGCCGACCCGCGCGCGGTCCCGCGACGCGGGAGGAGTCCCCTTCTCTTATGCGCCTCCGTGCGCTGTGGCCTGACGCTGCACCCGGCGTCCCCGGGAAGAAGCAGGGGACGCTGGGAAATGTAGTTTTCCAGCCGCTCCTGCGGCGCTCAAAGCGGTAGTAAATACCGCGGGTCCCGTGCCTCTGGACCTCCGCGATGGACAGCAGCAATCCCCGGCAGTGTGGTGAGACCCCCCGCTCCTCAGCAGGAGTCCCCTTCTCTTATGCGCCTCCGTGCGCTGTGGCCTGACGCTGCACCCGGCGTCCCCGGGAAGAAGCAGGGGACGCTGGGAAATGTAGTTTTCCAGCCGCTCCTGCGGCGCTCAAAGCGGTAGTAAATACCGCGGGTCCCGTGCCTCTGGACCTCCGCGATGGACAGCAGCAATCCCCGGCAGTGTGGTGAGACCCCCCGCTCCTCAGCAGGAGTCCCCTTCTCTTATGCGCCTCCGTGCGCTGTGGCCTGACGCTGCACCCGGCGTCCCCGGGAAGAAGCAGGGGACGCTGGGAAATGTAGTTTTCCAGCCGCTCCTGCGGCGCTCAAAGCGGTAGTAAATACCGCGGGTCCCGTGCCTCTGGACCTCCGCGATGGACAGCAGCAATCCCCGGCAGTGTGGTGAGACCCCCCGCTCCTCAGCAGGAGTCCCCTTCTCTTATGCGCCTCCGTGCGCTGTGGCCTGACGCTGCACCCGGCGTCCCCGGGAAGAAGCAGGGGACGCTGGGAAATGTAGTTTTCCAGCCGCTCCTGCGGCGCTCAAAGCGGTAGTAAATACCGCGGGTCCCGTGCCTCTGGACCTCCGCGATGGACAGCAGCAATCCCCGGCAGTGTGGTGAGACCCCCCGCTCCTCAGCAGGAGTCCCCTTCTCTTATGCGCCTCCGTGCGCTGTGGCCTGACGCTGCACCCGGCGTCCCCGGGAAGAAGCAGGGGACGCTGGGAAATGTAGTTTTCCAGCCGCTCCTGCGGCGCTCAAAGCGGTAGTAAATACCGCGGGTCCCGTGCCTCTGGACCTCCGCGATGGACAGCAGCAATCCCCGGCAGTGTGGTGAGACCCCCCGCTCCTCAGCAGGAGTCCCCTTCTCTTATGCGCCTCCGTGCGCTGTGGCCTGACGCTGCACCCGGCGTCCCCGGGAAGAAGCAGGGGACGCTGGGAAATGTAGTTTTCCAGCCGCTCCTGCGGCGCTCAAAGCGGTAGTAAATACCGCGGGTCCCGTGCCTCTGGACCTCCGCGATGGACAGCAGCAATCCCCGGCAGTGTGGTGAGACCCCCCGCTCCTCAGCAGGAGTCCCCTTCTCTTATGCGCCTCCGTGCGCTGTGGCCTGACGCTGCACCCGGCGTCCCCGGGAAGAAGCAGGGGACGCTGGGAAATGTAGTTTTCCAGCCGCTCCTGCGGCGCTCAAAGCGGTAGTAAATACCGCGGGTCCCGTGCCTCTGGACCTCCGCGATGGACAGCAGCAATCCCCGGCAGTGTGGTGAGACCCCCCGCTCCTCAGCAGGAGTCCCCTTCTCTTATGCGCCTCCGTGCGCTGTGGCCTGACGCTGCACCCGGCGTCCCCCTGCCACAGCATATTCCTGCTGATCAAGTCACGACCCCTCCACGTCCAGGACTACTTCCCGCACCTGTTGTCACTTCCCCTTCTGCCGCTGCCACTGGTCCCCCTATTCCTGGTCCTCTTAATCCTTTTGCTACAGACGCGGCTCAGTCGTCCTCGTTAAATGTGTCTTTACCACACGCAATGACGTCAAGCCATGCTCATGGTTCTGCCTCAGGGGGTGCTTCAGGAGGTCCATATCACACCCCGCCACAATTACATCGAGTGACAATGAGAGAGTTAGCTACACAATGTACTCCGGCAGCGATGCCGCATGAAAAACTTAAACAGTATCTTACGGATTGTAGATATGATCCAGTACCTGGCAAGGCAGGAGAAATGATGTTAGCCTCGTTACGTCTAAGACGTGTTACAGATTATCTAATGTTATTACCAGAAATGCCAGAGCATCTAGACAACATATATCATTTTATTAGGACAGGAGAGAGGCCAGAATGTGTTCGAGAAGCCATGGCCTATCAGAAAGTTGAGACACAAGGTTTACTTTTACGATTCTTGATTAATTGTTTGATAAGGGAACAAGATCAGACAGGTGTTGTTAAGGAAGAGATGAAAGTACTGACAAAATGGAGTCAAAATATTGCGGATGGCAAACATGACAAACAGAATTGTATAGATGCCATGTCCAGAAAGATCCGTAAAGAAATAGTAGCCATACATGCCCGACACGAGGCTGATAGGACAGCCGAGTCAGACGAAAAAGACTCCTCAGAGGAGGAAGAGTCAGAGAATCCAGACCCATCTCAAGATATAATAGCGTATGTAGGGAGAGCGAAACCTCCTAGACAGTATCCTTTAAGTAGTCCTTTCGACAAACCCATTCGTCCAGAAAGCAAGAAACGTTACCTTTCCCCGATACCAGAGCAATGTTCTCTTGAACATATATTCCAAGTTACTGACAAAATCCTGAAAGAAAGAATAGGTTATCATGAACTTACTACCTTATGTGATCAGGAACTAGCCCGGTCAGCAGTCCAATGGGCCGGGGATGACAGTATATATAAAGATGATCTAGTTGTGCAAACGTTTTTAAGTCTTACTCCAGAAGAACAGCGACTAGCTGGTATATATATGACCCAACATCTCATTACACAGTATGAAAACCAACAATCTGATCCAGGTCCATTGTATAATCTATTGCAAGACTTACTGCTGAGAAGATGGAGAGGTCTAGGTACCGATTTAATTGATATCATTCTAGAACAACGTCATAAATATAGAACGTTCCTGACTCCACGTCTTGTTTCCATTCCACCCCCAGTTAGACAACCATATCACTTAGACAGACAGAATCCCTTACGAGAAGTACACCCAATCCGGAAGCCAGATGATACGCTTGAACGTGTGTTTGTGTACACTCCTTTGACTAAAATGGAATTATTGGAAATGAAGAAAATTGTACCTTGTCACGATAAAGATCCTGCAGGTTTTCACCGTAAATTGAAAGACATGTTACTCATGGGTGATTACACATATTCAGACATTCTTAAAATGTTGAAAGTATTATTGCCAGCAGGGATTTATGAAAAACTGAAAGAAAAGGATTGGGAGGTGGGAGATAAAAAGATTAATTGGGCCGAATTAGAGGACGAAGAAAAAGGACGTACCCCAGGTTTAGGTCTTGGGGAGAAAACTAAAGCATTACCAGGATTATTAGTACAGGTTTTGCCTAGATTATTGACAGTTAAAAAGGAAGATTGGGATGCAATCTCAGCCTGCAAACAGAAACCAGATGAAGATACTAGTGATTTCTATTCAAGATTCGAGAAATGTTTTATTATTAATAGTGGCCTGAAAACAAGTAGCGAGTCATTCCCACATCTCTTCGTGACCAAATTAGTCGAGAATTCCTTACCCCAGGTTAAGAACAGAGTATTGAAAGTCGAGAGTACATGGCAAGCCAATACGCCTTCCCAAATGTTACAAATGTTACAGTACCACCAGAATAGAATCAGAGAGGAGCACGATCATGAACAAAGACGCATGAAAGACACCAAAATGAAAGTATTAGTTGCCCAGTCTGTTCCAGCAGATGGTCAGAAGAGGGGTAACATGCAGAATACACAGACTAGTCGTCCTACAGGTCCTGTTAAAGGAAATTGTAATTATTGTAAGCAGCCAGGTCATTTTATAAGTGAATGTGCCGTTCTGAAACACAATATTGCTACAGGCAAAACGAAAGAAAGATCACGTCAGCCTAGACCAGAATATGTTCAACAGAATATTCAACAGAATCCGTAATCTGCTCCACAACATGCACAGCAACAGACAGTAGCTGTTCCCCAATCTCAACCCATTGCCGCAACACAACACGTCACACAACAGATGTACCAGTATGCACAATCTGAATATCCAGATTACCAACAGTATTCATGAAATAGCCTAGAGAGGGAAGTAGGTTTGCCTCTCATCGAGATTCCTGTAGATCAAGAGGGTCCTTATGTACATAGTCAGGTATTAGGAAAAGACAGAAAATTTTTGATTGACACAGGGGCAAGCAGAACTACCATTAGTCATGACGAGGTTCCAGGGGCACCCCTCTCAGGCTCACTGAATGTTTCCCTTGGATTTTCAGGAAAACCTATTGTTAATGAAGTATCGAAACCAGTTCCCCTTGCAGTTGGTCCATTGTCCCGTACTACAGATTTATTGCTTACGAAATCATGTCCAGAAAACCTGCTTGGTATTAAAACGCTGAAAGCTCTAGGAGCTGTAATATGTTGTTCTCCGGAAGGAGTGAGATTGTTTCTGCGTGACTTTAAGGGTCACTATGTGTTGAGAGATTTTGATCCCCGATTACAGAACGTACCACAGCATTTATGGGCACAAGGTCCGACTGATGTAGGTTGTATGCATATCACTCCATATCGTGTTACTCTTAGAGAAGGTGTTGTTCTGCCCAGAATCCGACAATACAAATTGCCACCTGAGGCTGTAGCAGCCTTATTGAAAATTATTGACGAGCTTATTGCTCAAGGAGTAGTTGTAGAAACTGACTCCAATATTTGTAATTCTCCAATCATTCCGATTCTTAAACGTACTGATCCAAATGCACCTCCTGTTTATCGATTAGTGATTGATCTTAGAGAGCTCAACAAATGTATCATACCTCAGTTTCCAGTGGTCCCAGATATTTCATCCCTATTGACTGCTATTGATTCCGAAGCGGTGTACTTTACTGTAATCGATCTCAAGAATGCCTTCTTTAGTGTTCCCATTGATCCGGAAAGCCAGTACCTTTTCGGATTCAGTTTAAATGGCCGAAGCTTTAAATTTGCACGTGCACCTCAAGGGTTCACGGAAAGTCCGAGTATCTATAGCCAAGCCTTGAAAAGACAACTTGACAGTATCCACATGTCTGCTAACACTGCTCTGCTTCAGTACGTCGATGATCTATTGATCACCGCCCGAAGTGAACAAGAATGTGAACATGCATCTCTGACAGTCCTATATTTTCTGGCCGACAAGGGACACAAAGTGTCTCCTTCGAAGCTGCAATTCTGTGTTCAGCAAGTTGTGTACCTTGGTCACTTGCTGTCCAAGAGGGGGAGACAGCTTACACCTGACCGCATCCAGTTAATTGTACATATGCCACAACCCAAGACACAAAAAGAAGTACGGGCCTTTATAGGCCTCACCTCTTACTGTAGACAATGGATTCCTCAGTACGCATATCTAGCCAAGCTTCTTATACAGTTGACAACCCAGGAGGCAGCGTCATCGACTGTCCTCCCTTGGACTCAGGAACATACACAAGCTTTTGACAACTTGAAGAAAGCCTTATGTCAAGCACCTGTTTTAGCGACACCATGTTACAACAAGCCTTTTACACTTTTTGTCACAGAACGCGAAGGTACTGCATTGTCAGTACTCACCCAAGATCAAGCTGGTTCACACAAACCATGTGCTTATTTTTCCAGTACATTAGATCCAGTAGCCCAGGCTCTGCCTGCGTGCTTGAAATCTGTTGCAGCAACAGCTCTAGCAATCAGACAAAGTGATTCCATAGTATTAGGACACCAATTGACAGTACAAGTTCCACATTCCGTGGAAGTTCTTTTAAACCGAACACAGACTCAGCACTTGACTATAGCACGACTGACAGGTTATGAATTGACATTATTCCAGCCACACATAGAAATCAGACGCTGCAATACATTAAATCCTGCTACACTTTTACCGTTAAGTACAACAGACCCTATGTCACATGACTGTGTGGAAGTCATTAACACTATGACGAAGCCCAGACAAGACTTGACAGATATCGCATTACCAGATCCAGACCTGACACTTTATGTGGATGGTTCATGTATGAGAACAAGTACAGGAGAGTTAGTGGCCGCATATGCAGTGACCACTGAAACTGAAGTCATAGAAACACATCGTATTGACACACTGTCTGCCCAGGCAGCAGAACTCATTGCTCTGACCCAAGCCTGTATTCGAGCCAAGAACTTGAAAGTTAACATATACACAGATTCCCGTTATGCATTCGGAGTTGTACACGACTTCGGAGTCCTTTGGCAAGAGAGAGGTTTTTTAACTTCCCACGGTGCCAAGATACAGCACGGTCCCCTCATTCAAGCTCTGTTAGAAGCAATACATTTGCCTACAACAATAGCCATCATGAAGTGTAAGGCACATACGAAAGTCACAGATACCATTTCCCAGGGTAACGACCTGGCAGATCGAACAGCCAAGCATACAGCTCAGACTCACACTCAGATTGATATGACAAAGACAGTAGTTCCGACACATTGCATGACAGTTAGGGATCCCGCACTAGATGTAATTGACATACAGACACATGCCACCCCTGACGAAATCAAGAAATGGACAGAACTAGGAGGGATCCAGACAGAACAGGGATGGATGACGAAGGGAAAAGCCACATGGTTTCTCCCCGACTCTATGGTTCAAGTTATCATTAACACAGCACATAGTCCTGCACATTTAGGAGAAAAAGCCATGTTAGACAGTATTCAAAACCTTTGGTTCAATAAGCATTTACGAGCAGCCGCAAAACAGAAAGTGCGTACTTGCATGATCTGTTGTCAGTTCAATCCAGGTAAAGGCATTCCCGTAGAGCAAGGTGGATTCCATCCTCCTGATCACCCTTTTGAAGTCCTCCAGATGGATTATATCCAGATGGAACGTTGTCGAGGATTCAAGTATGTCCTCGTAGTTGTATGTGCACTTTCCCGATGGACAGAAGCATATCCAGTCCCAGATTACACTGCCGTGACCACTGCCAAGCAGTTGGTTCGCGAATTTTTCCCGAGGTTTGGTTTGCCTCGTGTCGTGTATTCAGATAACGGACAGCCATTCTCGTCCGAGCTCATGAAACAAGTTTCCCTTTTGTTAGGTACCAATGGAAGTTCCACTGTGTTCGGCATCCCGAAGCAGCTGGATTAGTAGAGAGACACAATCAGACTCTGAAAACACGTCTTGCCAAGGTCTGTGCAGAAAAGGGTGTAGACTGGATAATAGCCCTTCCAGTTGCTCTCTTCTATATGCGAATGGTAGCCCATTCTAGGACAGGGCTATCCCCATATGAGGTGGTTTTTGGCCGGCCACCGAATATGTGGGGGACGCCTCTGCCCCGTAAATTAACCGATGTTGACAGTAATATGCTGACAGATTACCTTGCTTCCTTGATGTCTGCACTACAATCATGTCGTTCACAGGTCGCAGCAGCCTTTCCAGACAACACCGAGGTGAAGCCACACAAGATCGTCCCTGGTGATTACGTGTACGTCCGTAATTTCGACCGGTCGAGCCCTCTGGAGCCCCGCTGGAAGGAACCTAAGATCGTTTTTATGACCACAAGGACTGCAGTAAAACTCGAAGGGAGAAAAAATTGGCTCCACTCGAGCCACGTCAAAAAATGTTATGGACTTCCGCCAAAAACTGTTTCCCAGGACTGCCACATTCCAATCGTTGATACTAAACTCCCCCTGGTAGAGAAAACTCCGTCCCAGGAGTACAAATTAAAGTTGAGGTCTAGTAAGTCAGACAGTTTAATTGTTTAAGTCCCCCCCTGGGTGAAGCGGTTAGACAGGTTCCTGACATGTACAAGATAGACCCACATAGTGAGAGAGATAGACAGGAGATCAAGAAACAGAAATATTGCAAGAATCTCCGTAGCCGATGTATTGTATTTTTACTTGTTATGTTTTTTCTGAGTCTTACGATTACATGCCTAAGCTATGTGTTACACGTATATGTTCCTATACAAGCACATTCTTCCTTTAATGACACTGCAGATCACACCTTTAGTGATCTGCCCCCGCACGAACTTTCTTATCGACTTGCACTGCGTAACAATTCTTTCATCCGTATGTTACATCATTCTCACCAGACCAGCAATGCCACTAATTGCTGGGTATGTGGCCGACTCCCTCCCTACCAGAAAATGACGGGAGCCCTGCCTCTTTTTCCTTACCCGTTTACACATAATGGTTCATGTGGTGCATGGTTTACATTAATGTCCTCGTTAGATAGTAAGTCCAAAGTTTCCCAAGGTAATTGGATATGGGGAGACCTGAATACAGTTATGAATAAAGCATGTTTCCCAGACAAGGAGGGTCTTCCCCAAATGACAGGTACCGATCTAGAAAACGAAGTATATGGATTAGGAAATTTTACACTTAGCCTCATGATTTTGAACGTCCAGTCAGAAACTAGTTCGAACTTACCCTCAATATCAGTTTTACCAGTGAAGGGTGACCTCTGCGTTAGAAAGAAAGGTTCAGTACATCTAGGACACAGCGATTGTAATACAGTTATTGAATTCAGTGATAAAGGCAAGTCTACATTCAAAGCTTCCCGACATTCCTATTTCATTTGTGGCCATACAGCTTATATACGTTTACCTCTAGACTGGGATGGTACTTGTTACATTGCATTTCTATTGCCACCTGTTTTTCTAGCCCCACCTGACTACCATAGAAATTCTCATCTCATTCATGTTAGACCCAAGAGAGATCTCCCGATTGTCGATTATACTGAAACTACATGGGAACAATACACAGATTTCAATAAAGGATTCTTTCCTTATTTAGGAACTGTCTCAAATAGTAAACTGATACGTAAATTGACCAGAACCCTTGAAGCAGTAGTGAATGAAACTACTTTTGCCCTAGGTAATTTAACAGAAGAGCAGTCTGCTATGAGACTTGTCGTTCTTCAAAATCGTCTCGTCCTTGACGTCATCCTGGCAGATAGGGGCGGGGCTTGTAGAGTCATCGGATCCAGTTGTTGTGTTTTCATTCCAAATAACGCACCGTCAGTATATAGAGCCATAACTCGGCTCCACAAGATTGCAAGTCAGATACACCAGAATCCAGGCACCTGGACTTGGTCCAGTTGGCTCTGGAGCATCATATCAGCCTGGGGATGGAAAGTCCTATCCTTCCTTGGAATAGCCCTACTCATAGTATTTAGTTGTTGTCTGTGTCTACAATGTGGGCCAGCGATTTGCGGCTTGTGCGCCACATCATGTATTCCCCATCCAAGTCCACATTCTCATGCCCGAATGAGAAAAGATGAACAAATGATGCTATATGAACAGATCGATGGACTCATGAAGATTGATATATCCTGAAGGGAACGTAGGGGACAAGGAGGGAATGAGGTAATTGAAATTTTTATGGTCCAGTATGTCCCCTAACGTGTACCCCAACGTCTCCATGTACGTGCTTCAAGTACATGTAATTTCCCTCCATGACCGAATATGAAGACGCAAATACATTTGCGTCCAACGTTAACATGTCCTCTTTCAGATCCACCATGAATGGATCGATAATTCCGTTCCTAACCATACCATGCCAACGTCTTTACATGGTACACTTTTACGTTTTTCCTGGCTCTGCCGAGCTAGGCCCTGATTTCTGTCTCCGAGCCCTTTATGCTTTCTGCCTCTGAAAGCTGCAGCATGGACACGTATCCCTGACCTCTGCCTTCCTTCCTGCCAAGCGAAGCGGTGCCTGGCTCAACCTGGCCTGCCTGCCAAGACAGTATTTTGCCTTCAAGTTATCTGTTCAGCCTCCTCGAAAATACATTCCTGTCTAGTGATTTAGGTAAACATCTCCCCGGCTGCAGAGCAAAGAGCAAGCCTTCCTGTCTCCATGCAAGTAATTTACAGTTCCCGTTGCCATAGTAGGCCCATGGCCCCTGCACGTAGACACGTAGACATATATGCACGCACTAGCATCCAGTATAGATTAGCCTCTGCCCGAGAGTCCTTTTACTTCAGATAATACATCCTCCAAACATAAGATACTAGATATGTTATAGGTCCAGGTCGTTCTGACATCCCAGACTTCTGTCTCCTCTACTAGTGTTAAAGTTCTCCCCAGTTACACGTCTATGTCACGTCATGCTAGCCGCGCGCGCATCCGCACTTCCTGCTGACTCTGCAGATTACCTCTGTGCACACACCCACTTATGACACTTTCTGTGACGTCTACATTACGTTCACATTATACGCCTCCGTGTACGCCTATTACACGCCTTCTTTCACGCCCCTTGTTACGCACATGTGTTCTTATCTTCTTCTTTTCACCTGTTACGCCTACTGTATTGGATTCAATTATGTTACTTTACTATATATAATGTGTACTGTTAATAAAACGTTGACTGTCCCTTCCCGAACCCTAGTGGTGATGGAACATGATCTCCAACCTCGAGGTTTTTCATTAAAACCCGTATGACTCAGATACCACGGACTCTGCCTCTCATTTGAATGAGCTGTCTTGTAATGATAATTATACGGAAAAACTGACTGGGTAAATTTATTTACCACAGGCCGAGGGCTAAAATTTGATATGGCGCAGATGGGTGGATTAGTTTTCACATTGACAGGTTTCACATGTTCATACGTAGTTTTACACAGGTTGTTTAGTTCCTCCAGTAATGATATCTCGGGAGCAGGATCAACAAACTGTAAAGGAGAGTACATATTGAGCGAACTATCCAGGGCGGGAGATCGCTCTAATCGCTCTAGGTCCCTAACAATGGGGAGCGTTACCCTCTTTAGATAGTGATCCAATGTTCCTCTGATCATGCCACTGTGCGTGGCATCGTTCCTGGAACCCCCCGTGCAGGTGAAGACATCAGCCATCTTTCCAATATAAACAGTTCAGTGATGCCACTTTGTAGACAAAATAGGAAGGACCTATTTGTTAAGGGGGATATGTAAAGGGAAACAGTACCTTTAGTGCTTATTCCGCATCTCCTCATGCTGAGCCAAGGGGAATGGCCCCGCCCCGACCTCCTCTGGCCTCTGATGGGCTTAGATGGCCCCGCCCTTGTCCCAGGCTTCTCCCGGCGCCGACCCGCGCGCGATCCCGCGACGCGGGGGGTAGGCGTGCTTTATTGCGCCTCCTGGCGCGGGTCAGAGCGGCTTCCTGCCGCTATGGTCGCTGGGGATTGTAGTTCCCTCTGGGCGGTCTCAGCCGCCGTTTTCGCTGGGCTCTCCGGCCAGCCCCCACTTCTCCCAACAATCAAGTAGGGCTCCGGGCTCTCGCTGGTGTGTCCCCCGCTCCACCGGGGGTAGGCGTGCTTTATTGCGCCTCCTGGCGCGGGTCAGGGCGGCTTCCTGCCGCTATGGTCGCTGGGGATTGTAGTTCCCTCTGGGCGGTCTCGGCCGCCGTTTTCGCTGGGCTCTCAGGCCAGCCCCCACTTCTCCCAACAATCAAGCAGGGCTCCGGGCTCTCGCTGGTGTGTCCCCCGCTCCACCGGGGGTAGGCGTGCTTTATTGCGCCTCCTGGCGCGGGTCAGAGCGGCTTCCTGCCGCTATGGTCGCTGGGGATTGTAGTTCCCTCTGGGCGGTCTCGGCCGCCGTTTTCGCTGGGCTCTCCGGCCAGCCCCCACTTCTCCCAACAATCAAGCAGGGCTCCGGGCTCTCGCTGGTGTGTCCCCCGCTCCACCGGGGGTAGGCGTGCTTTATTGCGCCTCCTGGCGCGGGTCAGAGCGGCTTCCTGCCGCTATGGTCGCTGGGGATTGTAGTTCCCTCTGGGCGGTCTCGGCCGCCGTTTTCGCTGGGCTCTCCGGCCAGCCCCCACTTCTCCCAACAATGAAGCAGGGCTCCGGGCTCTCGCTGGTGTGTGTGAAAACCAACAATGTCAATGATGTTTTTCATCTGATGTTTGAGCACAATCCACCATATGCTGCAGCCTAGGTTCCTCCGTGGGCGACGGCGGTTCACTCCCCCTCGCGAGACCGCTACAACCAACGACCAGCGGCGCGCAGTTCAACGTGCAAGCGTACAGTAAAGCAAGCCCTGTGCAGATCAAT
Organism: Lissotriton vulgaris; assembly: GCF_964263255.1. Classification (NCBI taxonomy): domain Eukaryota; kingdom Metazoa; phylum Chordata; class Amphibia; order Caudata; family Salamandridae; genus Lissotriton; species Lissotriton vulgaris. The sequence continues at coordinate 622,647 of NW_028253487.1, forward strand.
TATTACAAAAGAGCAGATATACGGTTACAGGAAGAAGCACCCAAAATATTGTTACTTCTTGCAACCAAAATCACTTTGATTGAAAACACTCAATAATGAAAAACAAGCTGGATCACTGAAACAATATCGAGCCCATTAATATCGACTTGCAAAAATATCGATGAGAAAATATCGAGGGACAAAATATCGAGTTTCTAATTCTATCTTTATACAGGTAAGTACAAAAATATCGACTCTAAAATATCGACTGTAAATAATATAGACTGTCAAAATATCGTTTTTTTTACATGTCTTTAAATTAAGTTAAAACTAATATAAAAATACATATATTTAATATAAACTTAGTTAAAATGATTAAATAAATGTAATATTCATAAATAATTAATGTAAATTACAAAAATAAAAAAAATAATAAATATATATATATATATAAATACATATTATTAACTAAACATATATAATATTTTTACCGTAGCATAGCAAATTGGTTAAAATTTATTGTAACAACTATAGTGAATTCAACAGTAGAAAAACGCTGGATAGCGTAGGGGTAAAAATTACTATTCCCACTCCAATGGGTGCAACAGTAGAGAAAACGTTGGATAGCGTAGGGGTAAAAATTACTATTCCCACTCCAGTGGGTGCAACAGTAGGGAAATCGTTGGATAGCGTAGGGGTAAAAATTACGATTCCCACTCCAGTGGGTGCAACAGTAGGGAAAGCGTTGGATAGCTTAGGGGTAAAAATTACTATTCCCACTCCAGTGGGTGCAACAGTAGGGAAAGCGTTGGATAGCTTAGGGGTAAAAATTACTATTCCCACTCCAGTGAGTGTAACAGTAGGGAAAGCGCTGGATAGCGTAGATGTAAAAATTACTATTCCCACTCCAAAGAGTGCAACAGTAGGGAAAACATTGGATAGCGGAGGGGTTAAAATTACTATTCCCACTCCAGTGAGTGTAACAGTAGGGAAAGCGCTGGATAGCGTAGAGGTAAAAATTACTATTCCCACTCCATAGAGTGCAACAGTAGGGAAAACATTGGATAGCGGAGGGATTAAAATTACTATTCCCACTCCAGTGGGTGCAACAGTAGGGAAAGCGTTGGATAGCGTAGGGGTAAAAATTACTATTCCCACTCCAGTGGGTGCAACAGTAGGGAAAGCGTTGGATAGCGTAGGGGTAAACATTACTATTCCCACTCCAGTGGGTGCAACAGTAGGGAAAGCGTTGGATAGCGTAGGGGTAAAAATTACTATTCCCACTCCAGTGGGTGCAACAGTAGGGAAAGCGTTGGATAGCGTAAGGGTTAAAATTACTATTCCCACTCCAGTGGGTGCAACAGTAGGGAAAACATTGGATAGCGTAAGGGTTAAAATTACTATTCCCACTCCAGTGGGTGCAACAGTAGGGAAAGCGTTGGATAGCGTAGGGGTACAAATTACTATTCCCACTCCAGTGGGTGCAACAGTAGGGAAAGCGTTGGATAGCGTAGGGGTTAAAATTGCTATTCCCACTCCAGTGGGTGCAACAGTAGGGAAAGCGCTGGATAGCGTAGGGGTTAAAATGACTATTAATTAATTGACAATTAACAATTTTAATTAATTTACATAATTAATTATTTATTATTAAATAACTTCCCACCCTATCCCCCTATAAACTCACAACCCACTACAGAAAATAATTTACTAAATCTTATTTATTTATCAATAAAATATAATTGGTAAATATTTATAAATATTTAAATTAATTAACAATTAATAATTATTTAACAATTATTATTAATTAACATAATTAATTAATTATTATTAAATTACTTCCCACCCTATCCCCCTATAAATCCACAACCCGCTACAGAAAATAATTTACTAAATAATAATTATTTATCAATTAAATATTTATAATTAATTACCAATTATATTTTAATTAATTACCTATTAATAATGAATTAACAATTATTATTAATTTACATAAATATTTAATTATAATAAAATTACTTCCCACCCTATTCCCCTATAAACCCACAACCCGCTACAGAAAATAATTTACTAAAAATTAATTATTATTTATTTATTATTTTTTACCAATTATATTTTAACTATTTACCAATTATTAATTAAATAGCAATTATTAATAATTTACATAATTAATTAATTATAATTAAATTACTTCCCACCCTATTCCCCTATAAACCCACAACCCGCTACAGATTTATATTACACAATTATTAAAAATTATTAATAACTACCTTATTTTTGATTTTTTTTGTCTATATTCTATCTAGTCGATATTATGTCTAGTCTATATTTTTGATTCGATATTTTGGCTATTAATATCGATATTACTCGATATTTTTGTAGTCTATATTATGTCTGGTCGATATTTTGGCTAGTCTATATTTTTTACTCGATATTTTGTCCAAACGATATTTTGGAATCGATATTATGTCTGTTTACCAAACAAGCTTTGAAAAAGCAAACACTGTTCACATGCAACGGCATATTAAAGCCAGACTTACTGAATGTGTATTTTCTTTCAACTTTGTTGTTAAGTTCTTCCAACGGTTTTAGGTTTTGGTTGTTTTGCAGATTAATAAATGTACCATTTAGAAATATTTTACTCTATTCTGCTGTGACTGATAACGAACAAACACTGGGGAAGGCTTGGGCCCTGTCCCTGACCGGCCTGGACCACTCTAATACAATAAACAAAACAAGAGCCGGGCAGCTAACGTTTTTTGAAGTAATGCACAACCTAGTATAAACAATTGCTAGGCTGGACAACGATTAGTGTTGAGTCACTTTTTGTATTTTATAAAAGATTATGAGCAGAATTTTTGAGCATCAAAAGATACACCACAACATTTGCAAAGGTTCACAAATACATTGAATACACCAAAAACAACAAATCAAATCAAATATACAACACATAAACAATTGTGATAAACATTAAGTATGGACAACTGTACAATGCCTCAACTAAATCTATCATTGAGGCACCAATCCTGAATGAAAATTGTACAAGTGGACTAACAGATGAAATACTAGCCTACTTGTTTCACCCACCACAGAATACACAGTGAATTTGTCACACGGTGCTGTAAATAGGAGACACACAAAAACTAAACAGCAGTGTAGAAATGTGTGAAGTTTATTCCTATTACGCCCTAGTTATTTGGTATCTTGGTGGTGCTTGACGTCGACGCGTTTCGAACCCAGTGACGATTAACGGGTTCTTCTCAGGACATGGACTGGGGGGTCGTTGTCACTATTTACAGCACCGTGTGACAAATTCACTGTGTATTCTGTGGTGGGTGAAACAAGTAGGCTAGTATTTCATCTGTTAGTCCACTTGTACAATTTTCATTCACGATTGGTGCCTCAATGATAGATTTAGTTGAGGCATTGTACAGTTGTCCATACTTAATGTTTATCACAATTGTTTATGTGTTGTATATTTGATTTGATTTGTTGTTTTTGGTGTATTCAATGTATTTGTGAACCTTTGCAAATGTTGTGGTGTATCTTTTGATGCTCAAAAAATTATGCTCATAATCTTTTATAAAATACAAAAAGTGACAACACTAATCGTTGTCCAGCCTAGCAATTGTTTATACTAGGTTGTGCATTACTTCAAAAAACGTTAGCTGCCCGGCTCTTGTTTTGTTTATTGTGACTGATAACGGGCATACATCCGGATTGTATCTCTTCAATCTTTGCAATGGTTAAAATACTGTATGACTCTTAGAAAATTGTTCTGAAAAGGCACTGCCAAGAAAATAGTTGTGACTTTTAGTTTGGAGATGAATGTGGCAATAGTTGGTGACCATGTATGTGTGGCCCTTAATTGTCTCGAAAGGGACAGGGCAACATATTGCATCGAATAAACTTTGACTAAGGGGGAGTACTTTGCTTGCACCTTTAAGAAGTGTGTGTGTAAGTGCATCTTATTTTGTGAATACAAAGCACTCTAAATTCAACATGTTATTATGACAGCACAGTAAAATAAATTAGCACAAGGATGATTAATGAGTGGTACAGAATCTTAATGTAACAGTTTAAGGATGTAAATAGTACACACTTTCTAAACAAAATAAAACAAAACATTAATCAGCAAACAAAAAGTTGTTGTGTCAGAAAAATAAATACATCAAAGAACACACGGAACCTCTCAGTTAAAAGCTACACGTCATTTGACATCTGCCCTTCAACAAACGAGATACTTTGGGGCAGATTTACAAGCCCCTTGCGTCATTTTTGCGTCGCTATTGTGTCACTTTTTGTGACGCAGCAGCAGCGTAAAAATGCGGCCCATTTACAACGTAAAGCATAGGGAGATAGTCACGTTGTAAAGCCCTGCGTCACATTATACCTGCGTCAGGTATAATGTATGCAGGAGGGCGTTCCAGCGCAAAAAAGCCTCGCAGAAGTGACGCAGTGAAATCTACAAGATTTCACTGCACCACATCTAGGACGCCACTGCGTCAAATTCTTATGCCTGCTTGAAGCAGGCGTAAGGAGTGACGCAGTGCAATGAGGATAGGCCTCCCCCTGCATTGCTGGAGTTGCGTTGTGCTTGCGACACTACTCCAGCAATGTGTGACTTTTGTGTCAACAGATGCATCAGTATTTCTGATGCATCTGTCAATCCTTTCGCCATGGTGCACAGTATTGTAAATACGGCGCATTCATAGGGCGCAAGGGTTTCTAATGGTGGCGCAGGAAAAGTGACGCATCTGTAGAGATGCGTCACTTTCTTGTAAATCTGCTCCTCAATGCCCGGCACCAAAACATACAGAAACACTAATGGGACCAAGTAAACATTCACAAAATGCCATAGACTTGATGTGCAGTCCATCGAAGCCAATGCTCTTCAACCTTTTTAATTAAAAAAATCACTGCTCCTCTCAATTTTTGACAGCTCTTCTATTAAACTGCCAATGTTTAAATATGTCTAGACTTAATTCAACATTGCATTTAAGTTCTATTATCGTTTTAAAAATTCAACAACATACAGGATTCCCAAACATACTATTTTGATCAGACATGCTTACTAACATGTAAAAATATCCGCAGTGTGATTCTTAGAAATGGGGGGTTGAAGAATATTTGGAGTTCCTTCTCTTTTGACACCTTCTCCCATCGGGATGTGAATGGCAAAAGATGTGAGTGATGGCCCCTTACAGAGCAGCTTACTGCTGCTCTTTTTTTCTGCTGAAAACAAAATACTGTTATCAGCATAATGCTTCTTATGACTAGAGCTTGGCGCCCCTTTGAGATCACTTGATGCCCCCCAGTTTGAAAAGCCCTGAACTAAGCAATGGCAAACCCTGCAAAACACATGAAACCAATAGCTGAAGTATGATGGCCCAAAATATCCACTACTCAATTTTTGCAGGCGCTACATTTTATTTTAAGTTTAAACACTCTACCAGAGCGCGCCCTTTTCCGGTGGCTCCCTCGTGCATTTCTGCCCCTGCCACTGACCATCTTCTTAGCCCTCTCCTTCCTTGGGTGCCTAGCCTGCCCCCACCATCTGCCTCCTCCCTCCATTGTTTTCCCGTTGCTTGTCCCCAATCCTTCTGTAGTTGCCTGTGTTGCTTGCCCCACCCTACCTCCTCTGTTGCTGCCTGTATTGCTTCCTCCTCTCTCCCAGCAGCCCTCTGTGGTTGCTTTCTGTCTTCCCTCTCAGCCACCTACTGTCATTCTGTTGCTGCTAGCCCCCTCCCTCTTAGGTACCCTCCGTCCTCTCTGTTTGCCCACACTCACCTGCCTTTCCACCTTCCATTATTGCTTGGACCCACCTCTTTCATTGTTGTCCGTGTTGCATTCCCCTCCACCCATCCGCTCTCCTTCTGTTGTCTGTACTGTCCCCCCGCCATAACAAAAAACAAAGCGCTGTGATATGGACACCGGTAGCAACGTCACAGTGCTTTTTTTTTTTTTTACTTCCAACTGTGCTGCAGAGTACATGGTTAGAACACTGACAAAGACAAAACTTCACATAGGTGCAACCTACTGGCTTTGCCAATGCTTGTGTTTAGAACAGATGACATGAGCTAGTCTGCACTGCTGAAACTGTCAAAAGGCAGAACTAAAAATGCGAACGAATGAGAGAAGAACTGTGGTGGGTCAATAAGAGGTAAAAGATTGCAATGTGTCTGTTTTGGGGTTAGTAGTAAAACAGCTATGTGATTTGGAATTGTTTATAGCCCAGTGGTGTCAATTGTTTTTCCTTAACCAGGCTTTAATGTGTGACTAAAACAAACTTTCTTTAGGTTTCACAGGCTCAACTTATGTGTTTTTCTGGAAACCTAATGCTTCTGCTGTGCAGCGTGCATTACATTTAAAACCTGCAGGAGGTGCATATCTGCTTTGGAGCTTAATATTCTGATGCCCATTGGACGAGTGCCTGACCGACACCTTAGCGGGATGGAATCTGCCCGACTATTAGTTGGTGTTTCCACCCACAGTATTGGGCTGCGACACCCTATGGGCGGTTGGAAACATCGATTTTTCTATTGCAGCTTGTGCGACGACCAGTAAAGGGCATCATCACATGCTGCAAAAGAAAAATTGATGTTTTCAAACTTCCCTGCACCGTGTGGCAGGCACCACAGATGGCCCCCAGCCCTCAGGCCCCATAGAGGAGGGCCAGGGGAATGGGGTCCTGCTAGGGCCCCCCCAAAGTCACTTTCTGCCTGCCTTTTCATGGTGGTTGGACCGTCATGAAAGGGCAGGATGAAAACGACATTGTAATCCCGATGGCGGAGCTGAGGCTAGCTCTGCTGCCATTTTGGGATTGCAATTCCACCCGGTGCCCCGATGAGCTCCGTGGGATCGTCAGAAGTAGAGCGGAATTCCCCCAAAGGTTTCCCTCCGACCGCCAGTATCATAATACGGCAGTCGGACGGAAACCTATGATGTCGGGCAGAAAGCCTCCGACGAGCTGTCGGATGGCTTTCTGCCCAAAATCATAATGACGGTTTGAGGCATGGATAGCATCAGTGACTAAAAGAGCTGCAAAAAATGGCTCACTGAAAAATGTGCTTATGGACTACATCTGTAAGCTCCGAGTTATAGAGCATTCTAGCCACTGAGTGCAAATACGTAACTTCAGAAGCATTTCTTTAAGAACTCATGGAGTTATTAGATTGTTATATTTTCACCTCTTTGCCTGCATCTACTGGCGAAGGCAAGTGAGTATACTTATGTGGCGCTTTACCCCCAGGCCATTGTGTTACACCAAATATTGTGTTGAAGATTGTGTTGGTAGCAATCACTCATACTCCTACGTGAAAGGATGCAAGTCCTGTGAGATGTGTGTGATCGGGGAGTGGCATTGCCCACCCAGTGAGTGGTTTTAGGGTTACAGAATGGTGCTCGCTGCATTTTGCATGCGCCACGGAATTGTCTTTGGGATTCTACTTTAAGTGTTTGTGTTGTTGGTAATGAAAGGGCCAGGTCCAATAGTTCCAGACCTATTCTAGATACACAAATTAGATGTGTTTTTTTCGCAGTATGAAAGTGTAGAGGGGAGAAAATCGTTAATACACAGACAATTAATCAACAATTCTTTTTAACGTATAATAATCCACGGACAACTAGATTAAGTTAGGTAATTTAGTACAAATCCAAGAATAACTGGACATAGAGATACCTCAACATGAGGCTATAGAAATGCAACAGAATTAGCATGAAGCCAACTCTACGGTGCAGCATCAACAGAACCATTAATTCAAGAAGTAGGATACAGAGAATCCAGAAGCCTGAGTTCAAATTTCCTGGCATCGAAGGTTGATGAATGTAGAGCATAAATCTATACCTACTCTGGCTCTAAGGTGACATCCCTACATAAGCATTTTCAGTGGAAAAAGAAAAAGGTGTCAGTGTGTGAAGTCTTCCTATGAAGTCTCTCCACCATCAGTGTGTCAAGTAGCATAACGCCACTATCAATAGAAAGAGCTCGTTCAGAGATGCTCTCTCTCTGAAGGCAAGAAAGAAGTGGGCACTTTCCCTAATTCCAGCAAACAGTTATCCGCAGGTAGTATTTCCCATGATGCACTTCACATCACGCCATACACTCTGGCTGCAGTTCGGGATATATTTTTCCATGATTTTGTCCATGAGCCTTCATCGCAACAAGTTTCCTTGGTTCCCATGCCTTCTGTGTGAAACCGTCTCTGTTTTTATCACCTCCAATCCATGAAATTGTAACTATGGCCGGGATGCCTGTCACCCCCTCCCAACACAATCCCCAAGGATGGGAAGACGGACACAGTTCTGAACTTTTGGAAGGCGGGAGGGAGTTACCCTCCCGGCCGTATTTATTAAAATATGAAACAAAATTAAACAATAAAATAACAGTTTCATATCATGTACAATTTTCATTTATTACATTTCGATGAAGACACGTTCTTTGGCTAACCTTAACAAATCTCTAGTACAAAGGTTTTCCTAGCCGAGTCTAACATCCTGCAAATGCATACTTTCTAAATTAAAATTGTACATCCTAGCATTACGGGCCAACGGCAACGTCGCAACCGGTGTCAGATCCCTACTACCAGAACTCTCCCCCTCACGATGTGAGGGCGGGCGCACAGAGGACTGTACCTCTGTGCCAACTCCAATTTCCCTTGTCTTTGCGGGGGCCCCCTATTTTAACTCAACGCCATCTTAACGGTCGTCCGAGGACGTGTGAGGTGTCTGTACGAAGGTAGCGTGGACCCCCCTCCCACCCCACACTGTCTATCACATCCGCCGTCGCGGATGTCCGGGCCCCGGAAAATTCGTAGGAGGGGCATCCAGCCGCCTCCTCCCCTGGAAGGGGCCTATGACCGCCTTCCCTTAGGCGACCCATACTTAGTGGGTGCCGCCTCCCCGTGTGAGGGGCCAATGGCCGCCTCCCCCCGGGCGCTCCCACCATAGTGGGTGGCGCCCCCCCTCTAGGGACCTTGAAATTACTGCTCACCGATCATGACCTTACCGCCCGACCAAAAAATAAATACGACGTTTGTTTACGAACTAAGAAGAAAATTAACTGTACATTGCAATATTTATCTATCTTACTATACATTCATCACATCATTAAACTAGACCGTTATCATCCGCTAAACCAAGGAAGAAGATGTTATCAAGCAAATCACTTTATTGCAGTACCAACATTGACATTTTTATTAACCACTAAACCAAGAGAAAAAAGACGTTATCAAAGCAAATCACTTTATTGCAGTACTAACGTTGCCATAAGGGGCTGGTGGGTGGGTCAAAAATTGCTCCTTGTTTCGTCGAGGGCTCACGTGCAACGAGTGGGTGCAGCTTCCAAGCACAGGAACAAGAGGATGCTTCTTCGGATTTCTGCTCTCTTTATTCCTCTTCGGGAGGGCGTGTACCCTCCTCCGGTACGCCTACGGGGCGTGGCCAATGGTGTAGGTGTCTAGGACAACCCCTCTTGGGCGGGAAAAGGCGCGCCCCGGCTACGCCGCTTCGGGCATACCAGCCGTGACACGCCCCCCGCCCAAAATGGTTTCCCGGGGGGATCCGGGCCCCCTACCATACGTTCGGGGGGACCGAGTGGTCGCCCCTTTCCATATGGCCGGGATGCCTGTCACCCCCTCCCAACACAATCCCCAAGGATGGGAAGACGGACGCAGTTCTGAACTTTTGGAAGGCGGGAGGGAGTTACCCTCCCGGCCGTATTTATTAAAATATGAAACAAAATTAAACATTAAAATAACAGTTTCATATCATGTACAATTTTCATTTATTACATTTCGATGAAGACACGTTCTTTGGCTAACCTTAACAAATCTCTAGTACAAAGGTTTTCCTAGCCGAGTCTAACATCCTGCAAATGCATACTTTCTAAATTAAAATTGTACATCCTAGCACTACGGGCCAACGGCAAGGTCGCAACCGGTGTCAGATCCCTACTACCAGAACTCTCCCCCTCACGATGTGAGGGCGGGCGCACAGAGGACTGTACCTCTGTGCCAACTCCAATTTCCCTTGTCTTTGCGGGGGCCCCCTATTTTAACTCGACGCCATCTTAACGGTCGTCCGAGGACGTGTGAGGTGTCTGTACGAAGGTAGCGTGGACCCCCCTCCCACCCCACACTGTCTATCACATCCGCTGTCGCGGATGTCCGGGCCCCGGGAAATTCGTAGGAGGGGCATCCAGCCGCCTCCTCCCGTGGAAGGGGCCTATGACCGCCTTCCCTTAGGCGACCCATACTTAGTGGGTGCCGCCTCCCCGTGTGAGGGGCCAATGGCCGCCTCCCCCTGGGCGCTCCCACCATAGTGGGTGGCGCCCCCCCTCTAGGGACCTTGAAATTACTGCTCACCGATCATGACCTTACCGCCACAGGCCGGATAGTTGACCGGCTATCCGGCCCCCCCACAAACTCCTACTAAAGGTCATGCTTTTACAAACCCCTTAACCATGCTATGAAGTCTCCTATGAGTAAGACATTCCCCTCCCGGGACAAATGGACCCCATCATCGAGATACATGTGATCACCCCGAATACATCCATGCGGAATACTGTGCAACTGCGCCGAGCGAAACAACCTTCCAAGTTTGTTGTTGACCTTTTTTACTGAATGATTCAGTGCTGCCACAGAGAGGCCCCCCCGCCACACCTTCCTGGGAATCATGTGGGACCATGCTATCGTGCACCCCGGGATCCTTCTCGCCAGCCAGCTAACAGTAGGCAGAACTCGCTCGAGTAGTACTCGCCGACCGAGTGTCACCAAGTCATTGCCCCCCATGTGTACTATGATTACAGACGGCGGTGACCTCTGCCGCCCTAACAGTTCCTCGACAAAACATTGAAACTGGTCAATACAGAGCCCGCCCCTTCCGTGGAAGGTCACCATGTACCCGTATTCCCCAGCTGCGTGAGTCACGTCACCTGCTTTGAATACGTCCCCGGCCCGCCTCACGTATGAGTGGCCCACGACCCACACCACTCTTTCCTCAGCCGGTGATCTCTGACCGCTGGTCCCCAGGTGCCGGGTCGACTGCACAGTCCGCCCCGCATAGTATGCTCGCGAAACTGTAAACCAAACAGAAGACAAGAAGCGTGAGTGCATAACATTGACTTCACAACATGTGCAACCGCACATACCTTTTATAACAGTTCGAGGACCATCGTCCCAGTTGTTTCACCTGCTCAACACTCTGACCCCTGGCTGTAGCCTCTGTAGCAGCCCCTATCCTAAAGGAATGGGTCCCGAAATCGCCCGGGTCCAAGCCTGCCACTGCGATTGCCATTGTTAGCACCCTCTGAAACTGAAACCTCGTCAGTGGGGTGGCGTCGATGTGTCTCAGCAGGCTTCCCCCCCATGCATCCGCCCTTCACGCCAAATATTCCTCAACGCACATCACCGGGCACATGGGGGACCCTCGCATGCGCTGGACAACAATACTGTCTCCCATAGCACCCTGGTCGGTCTTGGACCTGGTAATTGTGACCACCATTGAATCACCCTTAATCAGAATGTGATCCTGACACAGACCCCCCTCCACATCATTCTTATTTCTTGCAACCAGCTCGCTCACCCGTATAGCCCCATGGAACGCTAATGCGAAAGCGGCCCGGAACAGCACTGCCTCGAACTGGGAGGAACAAGTCGTGGGGAGTATCGACATCAGCAGGGACAGCCTTTCTAACCCAATCGGGCGCCTCTCATCTACTCTACAACCCTCAAGGCGTTGCCAACCACGAAGGGCCTTCTTTACCAAAAAGGAAGATGTCGGTCCTTGATGCCATGCGCCTGCGCCATGAATGCAATGGCGGCCCGGTGCCTATTGGCCGTTGCCGCTGATCGGCCTGCCCTGTGCAGTGCTACTAGAAACTTCAGGACATACTCCTCCTGACCCCAATTGTCCCCTCCTGTCGGACCGAAAAATGCACAATAGGAACGAAACGCTCCTTCGTATGCCTTCCTTGTCCTGGGGGCTAAGCTTGCTGCCACGAGGTCTTGCAATCCGGGGCACCGAGTAGCCATAGTGCTTCGTGAAATGGTGCCGCCGCTAGGTCCGCGGAAGGTAGATAACCCCTGAAAGCCTGCATGTGTGAACGAGAGAGTGCATCAGCCGCCTGGTTCAGTACACCTGGCACATGCTTCGCCCTGAATTGTAGGTTCAGTCTCATGCAAAGTAGTACAATTTCCTTCAGTAATCTCAATATCCACTTGCAGCGTGCTGCCTGATTATTTATACATTCAACTACAGTCATATTATCGGACCAAAACACCACGGAGCGATCTCGGAACTCATCCGGCCATGCCTTCAGAGCCACAAAAATGGGGAACAACTCGAGAAACCCAATGTTACCTGTGAGCCCGCTGGTGTGCCACCACGTCGGCCATGTTTGCGCCGACCATCGATTACCAAAGAAGGCGCCAAATCCCACGCTCCCTGCCGAGTCGGTCCACAAACCCAGCTCGTCAGAGGACGCTGGCGGCTTGTTCCACACCACTCGACCGTTGAAATCCGCCAGAAATGCCAACCATATGCGCATGTCCTGGCGAACCTCTGCAGACAGTCTTGTGCGATGGTGTCCTTCCTTGAGACCAACCATGGCTTGTGCAATAGAGCGGGAAAAGGGGCGGGCCATTGGTATCACTCTTAGGGCAAAGTTAAGCTGGCCCACTGCTTGTTGTAACTGATGGAGAGTAACTTTCTCTTTGCTAATGCACAGTTCGAGGGAAGCCCTGAACTTCGCTACCTTCCCCACCGGCAAACGGAAACATCCCTCCACAGAATCGAGCTCAATTCCAAGAAACTCGAGTGAAGTAGATGGTTCAACCGTCTTACCTGGTGCCAATGGCACCCCGAACCCCTTCATGAGAGTGCAAAATTCCTGTAACGCCTGCGCACATTGTGTGTCGCCGGCTGCCCCCAAGAACAAAAAATCATCTAGGTAATGCATAACCCGGGTATGGCCAGTGGCTTTGGTGAACGCCCATTGCAGAAAACAACTGAATTTCTCAAAATAAGCACAAGAGATGGAGCAACCCATTGGCATACATCTATCCATGTAGTAACTTCCTTGGAACACAAAGCCTAACAGACGCTGATCACGTGGGTGTACCGGGTACCGGGAGCAACCGGAACGCTGACTCGATATCTGACTTCGCCATCAGTGCTCCGGGCCCCAGGCGATTCAACATGGCGACGGCATCATCGAAGGATGCGTACCGCACCGAACAAACTCCCGGGTCAATCGCATCGTTCACCGAAAGACCCCTCGGAGCTGACAAGTTATGGATCAGCCTAAATTCCCCCGGGTCCTTCTTGGGAACTACTCCCAACGGGGAACAGATGAAATTAGTTACTGGCGGGTGCCTATATGGGCCAGCAACCCGGCCAAGGGCAACCTCCTTCGCAATCTTCCTCTCAACCACCGCTGGATTATGCTGAGCCGACAGTTGGTTTCTACAAAGTGATTCCCCACGAAAATCCCCCGCCGGGATGTGGAAACCATATAAGAAGCCGGTCCTCAACACCCCAGCGGAGACATGATCAGGGTATTCGTTTAGCCAGGGGATCATTGCCATGATATCCACGGGGGTAGGTAGCGGTACACAATGGTCCCCCTCAGACCTGTTTGGCCCCTCCTCTACCCCCTGTATCACCATTCTTGGTTCTGCACGAACTCTCGGGGTGTGAAGAATTTCCGCAACCTGCACACTCATGTCTGAACTTACATGTCCCTTGTGGCCTTGTGCACTTGCCCCTGTTAAAATTCCAACAGACCCCTTTCCTACCCCCATTCCCACTATTCCGTGGTTGTTGGTCGCCAGCGGGCCCGCTCGAAAGGGCGCCACAGGCTGCTGGCTGGAAGGCCCCGACCCATTCCTGCCAAGCGAGGACGACTTCGTCGCGCCTGGCAGGAGCTGCTTCTGCCAAGAGATTGAGTCGAGACAATCCCACGTCAGAGATGAATCGTACTCCTTGGCCTTACGAAATTTCATATCGTAACCCAACCATTCATCGCCCTCATACGTTTCATAAAAATCCATTATTCGTGCCTGATAGCAAGACAATTCGGTCAAAACCTCTGGCTTACGTTCCCCAATAATTGCAGAAAACATCGCAAAGGCCTTGGCCCAATTTGAGATTGTCTCATCAACCCTGAATCCCGCCATTTTTGCTCGCCATACACTCGGGTGCCACAAATCCTTCTGTGTCTTAACATACTCCATCTCGCGATGGTCAGTTAGCAGGGAAAACATATTCACGTACTTATCAGCCCATATCAATTCTTTCGTGGCCAACGGTATATGCTGGACCACCTTCTCCCGTCTTGAGGGCAAAGACCCCTCCCTTGCCATTGGCAATGCTTGCTTACCCGGCTCCATTGCTGTTCCTGCCGTTTTTTCGACACCAGCTGCCGGTCCTTCCGAGGTCACCTGTGGGGGGACAAGAGGGAGATTCGCCTTCGCGGCATCTCGTGACTGCCGCAACTGCTGCATTAGTAACTTGGCCTCTTCGGCCGTGTCTCCCGGTGCCATAGCACCCCCTGTCTTTCTGCCAAGCCATGCGGCTAACTGGGTGGCTTATTCGGGAGGCATGTCCTCCTCGCTGGCGGGCGTAACAACAACCGGAATCGGTTGACCCGCGTCTGGAATCGGTACCGGGGCCTCGACTGGAACGACCGGGCTTGCCGGGGGTAACTCGGGAACCGGGACCTCCTCCCCTGCCATCCTATTCCTGACCCTTTTACCCCTCCCCGCGGGGACAACTCCCGGCAATGCCGGGCCTATAACCTTCTTCGGTTTACCCGTATTGTTCATTGCCGCCATCTGCTTCTTCATACTCGCCATATCTTTTATCAGCATGCGAAGCATCTGATCAGTCCCAGACTTCTTTCCCGCCTTCTTGCCAGGCATTGTTTAACGGATATTCGATCCCTGTTGCTCAACACGGTCCTGGACCCTAAGGCTCGAAGTCCTGAAAGAGAAACACAAAAATTACAAGTTCTCAAAAATTGCTCCTTGTTCCGTTGAGGGCTCACGTGCAACGAGTGGGTGCAGCTTCCAAGCACAGGAACAAGAGGATGCTTCTTCGGATTTCTGCTCTCTTTATTCCTCTTCGGGAGGGCGTGTACCCTCCTCCGGTACGCCTACGGGGCGTGGCCAACGGTGTAGGTGTCTAGGACAACCCCTCTTGGGCGGGAAAAGGCGCGCCCCGGCTACGCCGCTTCGGGCATACCAGCCGTGACACGCCCCCCGCCCAAAATGGTTTCCCGGGGGGATCCGGGCCCCCTACCATACGTTCGGGGGGACCGAGTGGTCGCCCCTTTCCATTCTTCTCTCCTTGCCTGTCTTGTTTAACAAAGACATTACTATTCCTAAAAGATGCATTCTCCCCCTGCCATGGAAACGTGAGAAAGAACAGAATATGCAATGCGCATGAAACTCAACTATTGATCTAAAGGAGAGTTTCCAGGGACTTGCATTTCAGGCCTATGACTTCTGCTAACAGCAATACAATTTGCATAACCATTATTAGCATTTCAATTAATACATTTACCTACTAATTAGAAAATGGCATTTGTCAAGCACAATTTATAAGTGAGTAGTGTCAGCTTCACAGCACGAGTTTCACATGTTAACGATTTTCTGCTAATTACATTTATTTCCTATGTTAATTCTCCATAACATTTATCCATAACTAAAGCATGTCAAATAATTACGTTAATACGGTTCACAATTTTAACACCTCATGCTAACATAATTTGAATGGTTATATGCGGAAGTGTTCTACACGTGATTATGACGCATCCCTACAATTTAAATGAGATTTCCTCTTCATCAGTAACATCCTGCGAGTTACTTATGTTTTTGCTTTGAACTGAAAAAATCCTCAATAATCCTAAACTTTATGCTAGACTTTGATCATGGACAGTACTCCACTGTCTTTTGTCTATTTTCGTGCCGTAGAAAGACACATACACACGTACATACATATATTCAGACATATATACATAACAATCAGTTCACTCCAAATGATTAACTTGTTTCTATTCCCGATCCTATGAGTCACACAGTAAGTTGGGGTGACTACAAACTGCAGTGATAGCGCACATGGTTGTGTGTGATTTCATAGAAATAAATTTCCTGGAATACCATTAGTATGAAACCATTTCACCTAACCGGTTTAATGGAAAATCTCAGGATGAATGGCATTTACAATATCATAAAAATCAATTCTTATAAAAATCAATTCATATATGTCTTTTTTATCGAAATTGCATTTTGCATGCTTATTTTGTAGGCACAAATGCAATGTTTGTACATCTTACTTTAAGAAATATTTTTACCGGAGATGTTTATTTCAGTGCTTTACTTCAGGGGACATAACTTCGGATTCATATCTTTTACATTGTCAATAATTTTGAAAGCTTATAATTTGCGTACCCCTCACCACCCGTAAACACCATCCATCCACAACCCCCTCAAAACTCCTGAACACCATCTATTCTTGCCCCCTACAAATCCCTGACTAAGCCCAAGCTACACCCATCCCTAATGCCTAAACTCCATCCATTCATGAACCCTAAAAACACTTTCTATGACTAAACCCTACCCCTGCCTGAAGCTTTAAAACACATCACCACCCATCTCTGACACTTATAAATCCCTGCCCACCTCTAAACAATACTGGGCCCAGATCACTTAAAACCCTTCACCAGCCCTAACCACCTTCACTCCAGATGCCTAAAAGTTCCTCATCAGCCTTAACCCCCACCTGTCCGAGAACCCTAAAACTGCTTCCTACATCTAAACTCCACTCATCCAAAATCCTTAAAAAACCCTCACTGCCCGAAACTCCACCCACCCCTGACCCTGATATCTCCTCACCACCCCTAAAGTCAACTCCTTCCTGAACCCTAAAACCTTTCCCCACTCCTAAACCTTACCCAACCCTGAACCATAAAAACCCTTCACCAACTCTAAATGCCACCATTCTGTGGACCCTAAATACCCTTCAACACCTCTAGGCTCCCCCCAGCCCTGGCTTCTACAAGCTACTTACCACCCCTAAACTCTACTCATCCGTAAACCTAAAAAGTCTTCACTACCTCCATACAACACCCATTCCTGATCACTAAAAATCCTCACCAACTCTAAATTCCACCAATCCCTGAACCCTTAAAACCATTTCTATGCCTGAACCCCACTAATCCCTGACCCCTAAAAACACCTCATCAACTCTAAACATCACCCCTCCTTGAACCCAAAACCCCCTCCCTAAACCTCTACACTACACTGCTGCATGAGACATGTCCACGATGAGCAGCCTACGTGTTTCGTCCCTATTCGCTTGGGACTTCTTCAGGGTGACGTTCTGTGTATTTGAAAGCCTTATCTTTAAACACCAATTGTCTGCGTAATTCTTCCCATCCACTCTTTAAGACCTCCTACAACTCTTCTATAGCTTCAAGAACTGTTGAGCACATTAACAACGCAAACAATTCCATCTGTGGTGTCTCGTTCCTTTCAACACTATTTTTTCTGAAAACTTCTCGTTCTCTAATTCCAAATGGATTTTAAATATAGAGGTCCTACAATTTTTCTGTCCTCACTTCTATCGGCCATATCACGCATATCTGCCACCAGCAAACTTTTTTGGATGTGGACACTGCCGGAAATGGACTCAAGTGGAAACCAGGAGAGTATTACTGGCTTTGTTGATGTGCACAACAGATCTTGAAGCTATAGCGTGGCTGAAGTTAGAAACCTCGGGGTGTGGTTCGATGACAAACTTTCTTTCACTTCCCACACTAAACGTGTGGCTGGCACATGCTTTGGTACTCTGCAGTGTCTCCAACTTATTTTCAAGTTTTTTGATGCGGACACCAGACAGATTATAGTCCAAGCTCTGGTTCTTACCAGACTGGACTATGCCAGCTCTCTGTTTTTGGGCCTGAATCAGGCAGAGTTAACCCGCCTCCAGAGGGTCCAAAATGCGGCGGCCAGGATGCTGGTTGGCCTTCCGAAGTTCGTCTCTGCTCGTCGAACTATCCAAGATCTCCATTGGCTACCTGTGGGGCAAAGAATTAAGTTTAAAGCTCTTTGCTTAACTTTTAAAATTCTTAAATTAGCTTCCCCTCCTATTCTTTCGCAGACTATTCTTCATTATGTCCCCTCTAGAGCCCTTCGATCCGCTGGATTAAATCTTGCCATTGTGCCACGCTTCAAAAAAGCTAGAATGGGTGGACGTTCTTTCTCAGTGCTGGCGGCAGCTCTCTGGAACTCTTTGCCTGCCCCTCTCCGTTCCATCCCCGACTTGCTCCCTTTTAGGAAGGCATTAAAAACCTTCCTATTTTCTACAGTTTAGTTCCATTTTTTCTAGGTCATCTCTGCTGTGTTGTGTTACACAATCTCCAAAGCGCCGGGACGCCACTTGGCTGCGCCATCTGTGCGCTATATAAAATAAAAGAACATAACATAACATAACATAGAAGAGTTGTATGAGGTCTTAAAGAGTGGATGGGAAAGATTACACAGACAGTTGGTGTTTAAAGATTAGGCTTTCAACCACACAGAACGTCACCCTGAAGAAGTCCCAAGCGAATAGGGACGAAACGCGTAGGCTTTTCATCTTGGAAATGTTGTTTATCATATGATCGTTTGCGGTCAGGAATTGTGTTGCAATTTTGGTTAAAAGCAGTGAGATGTGCAAGAAATGTTTCTAGACTCTCGCAAGTACTTCTGGTTGTGCTCCTCACTTTGTTTAGCTTGTGTATAGGTTTGGATTTTTTCGGTAGATCCAAAAGAGTGAGCATAACTAAAGACATTTGGGACAAATGGTGTGCAGGTGAAGGTATACCATAACCGTCTTACTGTTGTGATGCTGCACGAGACATGCCTCCTTTATTTCTGAGCTGTCTTTCCAGAAAAGATATATGCTATCCGTGTGGGTATTTGTTAATCCTTTACTTTACAGCGCCGTGTTTCTACGGGCGAGAGAGGCTTGTAAATGTAATTGTTGATGTAACAATGTTTATTAGTTAAAATATGAAGCTTCTCCCCATACTCTTTCGTGTGCTTCTCCCCACACTCCTAGTTGCTCCCACCCTTGTGCTAGACGACCCGCTCCTTCTTTGGCGTCCTCAACCTCAAAAGAAATATTCTTTTTTAGTCTTGTCTGAGGCAGCGTGTATGCGTAGTCTCTTTGAGATGTAGTGATTTTAAACACACTCAAAAAGGTCTTAACCCCTTCCACGCTGATGACGAGCTGGGCTCGTCATGGCGTAGCCTCCTCGCACGCTGATGACGAGCCCAGCTCGTCACGTAAAGTGCGGTTTTAAAAAACTCAGCACAGGAGCGGAATTGCGCTAGCGCGCATGCGGTTAAAGCCCAACCATTACTTACCATTGGTTAGCATCTTCATCACTCTCACATCTTTGAACTTCATCAGTCAGCTGGGCTGATTTCATTTTCCAAACCGGCATGGTTCCAACCGGCTTTAAGAGGATTTGTGTTTCACATATTTACATTACAAAAACTCACACACACACTTGAGTTTCATCTTTTTAGGTTACACACACACCCTCACACAGCAGCTTCAGGCTGGCACATATCACATGAATCACTCCACACCACACAATGCCCCTTTACTCCCCAACACTCTACTCCACGCTACAACACAACTTCACTCTAAGCCAATCCACTCTAAGTTACTCAATGCCACTCCACTCTAGGGCACTCCACTTTATTCTATGCCACTCCAATGTACGTCATTCCACTCTGGTCCATTCCACTGCACTCTAAAGCACTCCACTCCATGCCACTTCTCTCTATGACACTCTTCGCCACTCTATTCCACTGTATGCTACTCCACTCCACTTTACTCCACTGTAAGCCACTCCACTCTTCTCCGCTGTATGCCACTCGACTGTACGGTACTCTACTTCACTCCACTCAGTGAAAATCCACACGACACCACTCTTCTCCACTTAACGACACTCTACGCCACTCCAAGCTTCACCATTCTACACCACTCCTCAATGACACACTATGGCACTCCAATCTACGCCACTCAATCTACTCTAAGCCATTTCACTCTACGACACTCCACTCTACGATACTCCACTCTATGCAATTCCACAGCACTCCATTCCACTCGATAATTCACTCTCCCACACTAACTTCCAGCCATGCTGATTAGCAGCCATGCTGGTGTACAGCATTGCTAAAACACAGCGGCCAACCCAATAGCTCTTGCTTTCATGAAACTTATTGGCTTTTCTGATTTTTTTAAAAAAAATTTTATTAGATTTCTTCTTGGAGGGTTGGCAGCAAGTTGCTGTTGGTCCTTCGGCTTTCCAAAGGAAAATGTTTTTGCCCTACTTCAGTCTCATCTTTTTTTTTTTAGCAATCGGTCTAGCCAAGTTGCTACTGGCCCTTCTGCTTTTTGAAGGAAAACGCTTTCTCGCTACTTCATTCTCATATTTTTGTTCTATTCATCAATACACAGAGGACTCGTGACAAATGATGCATGCGCATACCCCTAAAATGAAGTTGCTGCGTCATTGCGCTCTTTTCCCCCTTGATGATACTGTACAGCAGCGGCATTTTTTTTACAGATGCTGTGAAGCAAGAATAAAAGAGACTGGCAGAGACAATAGTTTCCAATGCAAGACCTATTGCCTTTGCCAGTGCTTGTTGACTTGAGAATCGCCCTACAAGCCTTGTCTCTAAGAAACAGTCTCTTATGGAAAACCCCGCGACCACTGCCCGAAGTGGTGGTGGTGCAACTCCAACAGGTGAGACGGTTCTGCTACTAAAAATACAATTTAAACTGCAAGCTCTGGAAACACGTGAAAATACGAGGCGTGCGGCGCATACATTTCGAAAAATATAACTCAAATTAAAGAAAACGCACTTAAATTTGACCTTTTGTATAAATCACTACATCTGAAATGTCCAGTTAAGATTACGATAATAGAATCCTGTCGAGATGGAGTCCCGTGGAGATGAGGTAACGTCTGGGCGGTACCTGCAGATGGCGCAGTGCAGCCTGCTTCTTGGGGCTGGCCCAGCAGAGAAGGGGGCTCTGCGAGTGGCCGGTGAGAGGATGGTCTGTGCAGTTACTTGTGTGTGTTTCCGGGTGGCCCGATCTGTACTTGAGTGGGGGGTATTTACTCTTGTGTACTAAGGTAGCATTGTCTCTGCACGCGGCACTTCTAGAGGACGCAGGGTGGTTTGTATAGAATAGATTGAGCGGAGATGTAAATCGTGTCTGGACACATGACGCGCGTGCACACACGTCAACAATTCCGACTCAGGCGCGGACTACTGCGCTGCGTTCTTGCACATAAAACCTCTAACTCTCAAATGCAAACACGTGCAAATACAAGTTATCCCCCGAATTCTAGAAACACTCCAAGGCCTTTAAGTGGGCCGGGTCCTGCCGGTGCTCAGCACCAGCAGTTCTAAAAAGCAAGTGCTGAGACGGGTCCCTATCGGGCTCTCCATTTCCGCCATGATAGTCAAGGTGAAAATATCTGCAGCAGTACCACGCTTCACCGCCTCTGATATAACTTCAAAGAGACTCATAATAGCTCTTTCAGTCTCATCATGTCAGAACTAATGCATTTGCAATATTAATTTATATACAAGGATGCTGTAGTTGTTGCTTATTTATCGTATTTAACTAACAACCATTGACAAAACCAACAGTCCTGACTTGTTGCAGGTGTAAATAATGTTACTTGTATTAAATATCTGGATGCAATAACAGATGCAGCAAAATAACAGTCAGACGGCACACTATGCTAAGCACACTTTTTTAACATACCTGTTTCTAAGCCACGCCCTTCATAACATCAGACACGCCCTTTGAGAGACCCCCGCCCCCCTCAGTTTTTTCATCCCACTTAAAGACCTCAACACTCCTCTTGGACGATCCCAAAGGTGACGTGTGTTGGGCGTGTGTTCATAACAGATACATGTGCTGGGCCAGGGAGGGAGGCGGTGCGGGAGGACGCCCCTCCTGAGTGTGCCTGTTGCTGCA
This sequence comes from Lissotriton vulgaris, assembly GCF_964263255.1. NCBI lineage: Eukaryota > Metazoa > Chordata > Amphibia > Caudata > Salamandridae > Lissotriton > Lissotriton vulgaris. The sequence goes on from NW_028253487.1 coordinate 644,679, forward strand.
GAGTGACCGGGGGTGTTAGCAGCCACCAGCCGAGGGCACCTGGCTCTCTGACGGCTCTTACCCGTGCTGATTTCCTGCGCGAAGGCCAGCGAGATGAGCAGGATCGGGAGCCCGACGGCCATGCAGCTGATGATCTTGTCCACGGCCAGCTCCTGCCGCAGCCCCTTGTACTTGTTCTCGGACGAGTCCTTCAGCAGAAAGTCCGAGAAGACATACTGGGCGGCGATGCGCGCGATGGCCATGGCTGCGGGTGGGCTGCGCCTGCCTGTCCCAGGGGCTGCGGGTGGGCTGAGCCTGCCTGCCTGTCCTGGGGCTGCGGGTGTGCTGCGCCTGCCTGAGGCTGTCCCGCGGGCGGACAGGGTACCACTGAGCGGGATGGTGCTGGGCTTTGGGCTGCGGGGCACTGATAGAGCACGTGTCTGTCCCATACACGCTCAGTGGCTCGCCGCTCCCCGCCCCAAGCTTTCACCTCACCTCAGCTCCCCTCTTGTCCCGGTCTGCGCATCACTGCCGCCGTGTGCGGATTACAAACCAGCACAAATCAGTGTCCGTACACCGCAGCTCTCCCTACCCCTAACAAGTCCAGACACCGACACCGGGTGATGGTCGAGACCAGAACACAATTACCTCAAGAAAACCGCATTCCAAACACTCAGTTGATAGTCCAATATGATTGCGGTTTCCACCCTCTTATCTCACGCGCGTGGCACGTTCATATCAACAAAGCTCAATGGTTTATTTATTTTCAGTGAAACTTTACGAAATGAAATGACGATTTGTAGAGGTGCTGCCATATTTATGTTGCAGCGCTGTGGCATTTTGAAATCTGCAGCAGAGGCGAGGCTCTTATCGTGACTAGGCATATAGAAAATAAGGATTGTAGTGTTTTTTTCTAACCTTGAAATGGTCCTCTGGGTTCCAGGTGAATTTTCTCTCCTTATTATAACCACCAACAACGGGACTCATTCAAACAGTTATCCAGTGGTTTATGTGGGCCGGTACTGTCCGGTATGGAGTACCAGCACTTTTTTTTTATTTTGAGAGGGAGAGTACCGGCACTTCTCAAGTGAAATGCTACACTTTTAATTAGAGAGTACCAGCACTTCTCAGAAACAAGCATGCACTCTGCTCCAGAGTACCTGCACTTCTATTTTTCCATTTCAACCACTGCAGTTATCATACCTGCCAACTCACAAGGTGCCACTCTGTGACACACGATATCGGCTCCCCATCACACTGTCTCCCAGTGAGGAGGCGATATCACATAGGGAAAAATAACTGAAAACCACATGAACAGATTTTGTTTAAGAAGTTTTTGGGAGGCAGGGAGATCCGCTCCAGCTCCTAGGTTGGCTCCTGTGTTACTTCTTCTTGAGAACAGCAAGCCAGTGGTGATTTAACAGAGATGAAGGATGTTATATCCTGCTTATTTACTTATGTTTATCCCAGTTTACCTAGCTCCTAGCTGCTCAGCCTGTGTGCGTGTTCTGAGTGGAATGTTGGCGTAATGGAGATGAGTGGAATGTTTGGGTGCCTGTGTGGGTGAGGTGCAACCGGTGAAGATCGGCTGAGCAGCAGGCAGGATGCTCCTGGTGGGCCTGTAGTACATGGTTTATCAAGCTGATGTACATGATTACCATCTTGTTCTACATGGATACCAACCTGTAACTAAGATCAAATAAAGAACCTACAAAGACATATCTCGGCTACGTCTGGTAAGATATACCATATTTTTTGCTACAACCTCGAGACAGACCCATAACTTACACTTGCCCTTCCTCTACCTGGCTCAAAAAAGAAAATACAAAGTTGAAAGAATCTACTGAAACAACAGATGTTGGCAGCGTAACAAGTACATTTCAAGGAGGAAGGTTTCACAGAGAAGCAAAGTAGTCCCCAAGAAAGCAGTGAAAATGGAGCTCAACGACTCGCAGCCGCACCAGTGTCCTTCCATCGGACAGCCCCAGCCTGGGCTTATTCATTGTGAGATCCTAAGCACAGTAAGCTTTCTTATCTATGGAAATGTCACTTTTGGCTGCAGTGTTTAGTCATATATTGCTGTCATGGGAACAAGCTCAACAACTCAGGCATTCAATTTCTTTGCACATCCATCTCTTAATGGGAAATCGTTGTACTTGGTGCCTTCCCATGTGTCTGTGTTTGGTTTGTGGAAGGTCTCAACACGTGTTTTCTTCTTAGATTACAACGTCACTTTGGCGTGTCTTTTATAACGTCTAAATTATGTGGGTTACATCTACATGGTCATGTGTGAGACTTTTTGGAATCTCAGTCTCGGTGCTGGCAGACGGAGGAAGATCTCTAATCTGTAAAAGTCACAGACTGTGGTGAGTTTATCTAAATATTTTTGTACTTCAGGTCAACGAATTACCTACAGTGAGGCCGGTTAAACAGATATGCAGCGGTTCAAATTCTAATAGAGCGCGTGCACATTACCTTTTTAGGTCTCGCCTATGCAGCGCGCATGTGCTGATTAGGAGGGGACCTCATGTAATCAATTCCGTTTTTGCCCTAAAAACGGGCATGAGTTGCATTGCTTAGAATGGCAATGTGTGCACGTTTGCTGATTCCCTTGCAGGAGTGAGCGGTACCATCTGGTAGCAATTACCACGCTCGCTGCCGCAAGGGAAAAGCTGCACGTCCCTGATGTCGGCTAAAAGATGTGGAAGTTAGAATAGTTTCACTTTCATTTCGCATTCAAACATGTCTTATCGAAGGAGTTATGTGGTGGGAAAAAATGAAGGCGCATTCAACAAGGCTTCTGGCAGCACCAAGGAGAGAGGTTACCTGGGACCCTCCCCTGCCCAGCACCGCGATGGGTGGCGGGCTGAAGGAAACCCCTCAGAGGTAAGGGCAGGGTGGAGGAGGGGGAATGCAGTCCAATTTAAATGGACCTCATACCTGACTTCAGTCGAAGGAAGGCAACCCCGCCCTGACGAATTCACGTTGTGCAACAAGAAAGGTGGGCATGCACCGCAATTGAATGGAAGTTCTGCTGAATCCTTGGGTCAGAGGTCCACCCTGAAGCATCCGTCACAGAGAGTAAGAGACTCCATCTAAACCTAAAACGTAATTTAAAGCATCTGGCATATGGTACACTAGGGAGAAGCGTAAAAAGATAACCTGAGCTCCCTACAACTGACAGGGTCTGGCATATTACCTATTTTATATGTCCTAACTGTATCAGTCGTAAGGCGCCTCAGAGGCACCCCACGGAAGTCACCTTTGTTTGATAGCTGACTGATAGCTGAGGTGAATGTGATGTGAAAATATGTATAGCCCTCTGATGGCTCCCAGGACGCTGATTTTTGTGATATAGCTATCCCGATTGGGCGGAGTCACACCTCAGTCTCATAGTTTTTAGTTCTAAGGTTTTCCAATGCTAAAGCAGTTTTTTAACACACATACTATTTGGAAGGAGTGTGGGAGGTTCATAGCGCTTTGTCCTTGGGCATGAGATGGGAAGTGAAATTCGGTTTAGGAAACATCGCTCCCAGGAAACTGGGAGTAACTCATATGTGGCCAAGAGGAGCCGGTAATTCCAGAGTTATTACTGAATGGTGCCTATGTTTATCAACTTTGTCCAGGAGCAGATAGTGGCAGACTATCCAGCTCACTTAGTAACCTGTACCACACAAACCTTCACTGCTTAGAGGCTAACATGCGCTAGAAGCGTGCTATTGTTTTTTGGGACAAAGTAATTTAAAAAAATATATTCTTGTATGTGATGATTTTACATTGAATATCTTTTAAAACTGTATCGTATGATCATTTGAATTCCAGCAGGTTTTATTCTGACAAATCGCATATTCACCCTGTGTTAAAATACTACATATGCAGTCTTATCTTGATTTATTGACATGCTCGTTTGAACTGCTTTTATGTAAAACTGTAAACGCTGAGCTCATAGTGCGTACATTTTAAGAGTGCATCACGTAACCATTGCCCCTACGATTCGACAAATAAAACTAGAATAACATAATTCGAATTGTAATTTTCAAATTATTAAAAATTGCTATGGATTTCCCACTAAAGCACATGAAGACTAGGTTCCCTAAACAGATTAAAAAAAAGCTTAACAAGTTTTGCCAGGAATGGCATTTGCACACCCATCTCCTTGACCTAAGGTGGGGACATTTGACACAAACGTAATTGAGCACACTAAAACACATATAAAAACTAAATACGCAGGACAGAAGAGGCATAAAAGAGAGGCAGTCTTAGTCTTTTGGGCCATCTTCGGAGAGGTTCAAACCTATAACCCCATGCTGCTGACAGAAAGCGAGGTGTCAGCAACTTCCCCACCATATGCAGGGCTGGATATGCTTACACCTGCTCCCCCTGCATTAGGATATTCAAATCCAATATTAGTAGATGCCAGCGAGCCTCCCACTAGAAAAGGTCAGATAAGTCTAAGACCTTGATGTCTAAAAGCAAGCGAGCCCAGACACCTCCAGCTCGACTACCCGTCCACCACACTCGATTTGTGACACCTCAAAGGGGGGTAAAATACACATCCCCACCGGGTGTGGTGAACAGAAACATGTGTCAGGGAAGTTTGTGGCGGTTCTCAATAGGGACTTTGCAAGCTTGGTAAAGGAAGGGATATTCAGTCCCTCAGGAACCGATGACGAGGGTGATGCTTCAGGGGGTGCCCAGGTAACAGAGGATAAAATGAAGAGCGAGTTAGAAGGCGAAGAGATATGGGTTTAATCCATCATTCTTTCGCTCACTATGCCACTCCAGCTTGGACCAAGCCCTATACAAATCAGTCTTGACCCTGCCCCTCATGGGAACATTCAAGCCTGAACTGCCAGGCCAGGTCCTCCCTGTACCTGAAACAATCATCCTGGGACCGGTTTCGGGGCAGGCAAACAAACAATGGATTTAGGCCCAGATCTCTTTACTGGGGGTGAATGTTTGAAATTGTTTAGCATTCTATCCATCAATTGTGCTTTTTGCAGACTAAAGAGGACAGTGCTTATCTCTGTGCAAAGGGGACAGGCCAGCTGGGGAGAGTAAGAGAGACGTAAACAGAGGCTTGACAAAGAAAGGGCATGCAACTAAGAGTTAGAGTTAGAAGACAGAACAGAGTACACTTTTCCTTAGAAAAGAAGGACCAGGCCCAGGCAGAAGTACTGGGAAGAGTCGGAGGTAGACAAAATACTACTGGCAGGACTCAGAACCACATCAGTACGTCGACAGAGGAAAGGGGCTGACCAAGAGATAGAGGTGCAAGGCAGACTAGCACTTACCGACTTGCGATGCCGGAGAAATATGCATGACCTGAGAGTAGCAGCAAAGAGAATATACGCTGCTCTTCATGGGTGAATGAGAAAGATAACTTACCCCAAGAGAGATAATAGTTAGAAAAGAGGCAAAATCTTTGTGTACCCTTTTTGCAACTTTCTGGCAGACTGGACTGAGGAGATTGATCAATATAAGAGGTCTTGGCTTAGAGAAGGATCATTTGAGCCAGAGGACATGGCAATAATGGAGGATTGCATCAGGCATGAAGGAAGCAACCCAAGTTGGGACTTCCTCTACATGCAGCAATGCCTTACAAGGTGGGAACGATAGGTTGAGGAGAAGCCCCAGAGTCACCCAGAACAAGAATATGCCTGCTACTGCGGGAATATATGTGCCATGGACCCAGATGGATAAAGAAGGGCTGAGGACAAAGTTAAAGTCGTTGATGGATAGGGCAGGGAAATGAATTACGTGCTTCGAGAAAAACACAGCAAGTATCAGCCTAGCGATAAGGGACATTAAGAAGTTGCTGAGCAGCCTATTTGGGGAGCAGGCTAACTCAGTGTTTGCCCGGACTCACATTTCAGCAATTATGCTAACAGATTCTCAGCACAACGGGACAGCGTTTAATATGCATAGGCTCCAAATCTGGACCACCTTGAGAGAAATATTCCATGACCGCCTAGATGTAGGAGGACTAATGAGATGTAGGAGGGCTAATGACAGAAACCATAAAGCCAGGGGAAAGCATAAACAATTTCCTGAATAGAATGAGGGAAAGATGGGGACAAGAAACCGGACAGCCATGGACTAATACAGGCACTCAAGTCACATTTTCCTACACTATTCTTAAGAAAGGGTTACCCACCTAGACACAGAGTGGGCTGGACAGTGTAGTCAGGTTAGATACTAAACCCTGGTGGAAGATACAAGCCCATACACTCCACTACCAAACGAAAAGGCAAGAGAAGGATAGAGAAAAGCAGGAGCAGACCCAAAGAAGTATGGCAAAGTTAGTTGAACGTAATTTGAAAAAGACCGCCCTCCAGGAGGCTGCAATAGCAGCAACCATGCAGATGGCACCAGTCACAATGGGGCCTCCACCGCAACACTTTAGAGGGTACTAAACAGGTAGTCTAGGAGCACGGACAAATTCTGGTAGTGGAGGCCAGGGAGGCTGTCTGCAACCAGACACTCAAGAGTGCTGCTATTGTCAGAGGCAGGGTCAGCTGTTAGAGACATGCTGATGAAAAGCATACCATTAGCAGTCAAAACAGCAAAAGTTAGCAAGCCTGGGTCCGCCACCGCACAACCCCATGAATGTCTTCTTTCATCAGAAGGGATGACAGTGGGGAGGGGGGGGGGGGGTAGCACCTTCGTGCAATCACATTCCAAAATCAACAGTAAAATCGGCTCCCTCAGCAGATAAAGACAGAAAATACCAATAGTCCCAATGATCCAGCCTCTCCAAGAGCTTCAACAGCAGACCTCTACCCCTTTTTCAGAACAGAAAAGACCACAGATAGCATTGGGGGTCCAAAGTTTTACTTGCTTTCAGGAATTCAGGGTTACTGTTAGCCATGTCAATCAGGTATCCACACCAAGTCCAGGTATCAACGATGAGTCCGTAGGAACACAGAAAAGCCAGGTTGCCCAAAACGCCCGAAGAAAACAAGGCCCCACTCAGCTGGCTGATTCCTCACAGTGGGGTTCACTGGCCACACCCCAGAGACAGGGCAGTCTGATGAGGGGGCAGGGAAGAAATCTGCTTAAAAAGCTACCACCTAGGTCCCGCTATCAATAGCCTAGTAGGACATGTTCCAATTACCAAGTCAAAAGGTCACCATTTCCCCGGGCATCCGGACAAAATTGACGTTTCCTTCATGAAGCGTCATACAACTGCACCCCTAAATGCAATACAGGCTTCTGAATCTATGGAGACCTTCCCTTTCAGTTATAAATGATGCCATCTGCAATTACGGGAACCATATTCTCCTGGCGCCCAAGCAGGACCCAATAACTCTACTGCCCCCACGTGTGACTTCAATAAGCTTAAGGGCCTCAGTGTAATGTCAGTCATTCTCTCTCACACAGTCAGCCAGTCTCTCTCAGTGAGTCTCTCTCTCTCTCAGTCAGTGTCTCTCTCTGTCAGTCAGTCTCTCTCTCTGTCAGTCAGTCTCTCTCTGTTAGTCTCTCTCTCTCTCTGTCAGTCTTTCTCTCTCTCAGTCAGTCTCTCTCTCAGTCAGTCTCTCTCTGTCGGTCAGTCTCTCTCTGTCGGTCAGTCTCTCTTTCTCTGTCAGTCTCCCTGTCTCTCTGTCAGTTAGTCTCTCAGTCTCTATCTCTCTCTCTGTCAGTCTCTCTTTATCAGTCTCTCTCAGTCAGTCTCTCTCACAGTCAGTCTCTCTATCTCAGTCAGTCAGCCCCTGCCTCTCTCTGTCAGCCTCTCGCTCTCTCTCTGTCAGTCAGTCTCTCTCTCTCAGTCAGTATCTCTCTACCTCAGTCAGTCAGTCTCTGTCAGTAAGTCAGTCTCTCTCTCTCTGTCAGCCAGTCTCTCTCTCTCGCTCTCTGTCAGTCTCTCAGCCAGTCAGTCTCTCAGTCAGTCAGTATTTAGTCTCTGAGTCAGTCAGTCAGTCTCTCTACTCTCTCTCGCTCTCTCCACTCTCTCTCCACCCTCTCTCTCCACTCTCTATCTCTCGACTCTGTCCTCTCTATCTCCACTGTCTCACTCTCTCTCCACTCTCTCTCCACTCTCTCTCCACTGTCTCTCTCTCTTTCCACTCTCTCTCCCCAACCTCTCCACTCTCTCTCCACTGTCTCTCTCTCTTTCCAATCTCTCCCCAACCTCTCCACTCTCTCTCCACTGTCTCTCCCTCCACTCTCTCTCTCCACTCTCTCTCTCCACTCTCTCCCCACTCTTTCGCTCTCCACTCTCTTGCTCTCCACTCTCTCTTTCCAATCTCTCTACTTTCTCCCTCCATTCTCTCTCTCCACTCTCTCTCCATTCTCTCTCCCCACTCTCTCTCTCCTCTCTCTCTCTCTCTCCACTTTCTCTCTCCACTCACTCCACTCTCTCTCTCTCTCCACTCTCTCTCTCCACTCTCGCTCTCTCCACTATCTCTCTCCACTCTCGCTCTCTCCACTCTCGCTCTCCGCTCTCTCTCCACTAACTCTCTCTCTCCATTAACTCTCTCTCTCCACTCACTCTCTCTCTCCAATCTCTCTACTCTTTTCACTCTCTGTCTCTCCACTCACTCTCTCCACTGTCTCCCTCCACTTTCTCTGCTCTCTGTCTCCACTCTCTGTCTCCACTCTCTCTCGCCACTCTCTCTCCACTCTCTTGCCACTCTCTCTCTGCTCTCTCTTTCCACTCTCTTGCCACTCTCTCTCCACTCTTTTGCCACTCTCTCTCCACTCTCTCTTTCCACTCTCTCTGTCCACTCACTCTCTCTCACTACTCTCTCTCTCCAATCTCTACACTCTCTCCACTCTCTCTCTCCACTCTCTCTCTCCACTCTCTCTCTCCACCCTCTCTCTCCAATTTCTTCACTCTCTCCACTCTCTTTCCACTCTCTGACCACTCTCTGTCTGCACTCTCTCTCTATTTCCATTCACTTTCTCCACTCTCTCTCTCTCCAAGCTGTCCACTCTCTCTCTCTCCACTGTCTGTTGGGACAGCAAACAAGGTGTATTGCTCTACCGTGGCACATTACTTTTAACAAGTCCAAATAAGACGATCAAGACCCAAGACGTCTTCAACAAATATAGCGATTTTTGCCATATGAATCACTCAACCTTCTTTGCAGCACAGCACCCTTTCCTTGTTATCGGTCCTTGTTGAGAGTTACTTGTGTCAACAAATATATAAGAAGATGGGAACAAGCGCCCGACCCCAGGCATCCAGAACAGTCAGCCACCTTCGCACTATAATTTACCCGCCTCTCATCTGCATCCAGAGCAACACAAACACAACTTGGCACCCTGAGCTCAATTACTAAACACGCCTGACTGAGGGCAGACAGAGAATGCTGTCTCTGCCCCTGCCCCCCCCCCCGCACCCCCACGCCCATCCTCTTTCCAGCTCGTGGCTCTGACTCTGACTGAAGAGGAACAATGTAAGTTGAAACATTGTTTCTCTTCAGTCCTGGGTCCGAGCTGAGGGGCTCAGAGCAGGCTGCAGGCAGCCTGCACCTGCTTCAGAGCCTCTCACTCACAGATCTGATCTCCACCGAGGAGCTGAGGGGCCCCCTTCACCTACTCAAGGCTGAGGGGCCCCCTTCACCTACTCAGGGCTGAGGGGCCCCCCCGCACTGCGTGGGCTGCGGGGGTGTTTGTTACGCCCCTGAAGGCAACCACTGCAGGCCAATCCCCCAAGCAGCACTTCAGCTTGGGAATAGTCTCTCCTCAGTTTCTTCAGGTTCCTCTTCTCAGTAAATTTCTTCACTACCAAAGTGGCAGATATTTATGCATCCTTTGGTGGAGATGTAGGGGCCAGATCCACTGTCAGAAGCAAGGAAACTTTCCATATTAATCATGACCCTCTCTCTTTCTTTGCTGACATTTCAGAAGATCAAATCAGCAGACTTATTTCCATCACCAAGTCAGGATCCCCTTTGGACCCATGTCCCCCCTCAGTGATGGCTAATTTAAGTGAGGTGATTTCTCACCCACTTATGGAAATCTGCAACACTGCCTTTCATACCGGCTGTTATCCAGCCCCGTGGAAGAAGGCAGTGATTAAGCCTCTTTTGAAGAAGCCCTCCCTGGATCCCTCTGCCTTGGTCAGCTATAGACCTATTGCCTGTCTCCCCTTCCCGGCCAAAATTTGCGAAGCTCTGATGAATATACAGCTCTCAGAGTACGTCGACACTCACCAACTCTTAGACGAAACGCAATTTGGCTTCAGGAAGGGACACGGGACGGAGACCGCTCTAATAAAAGCCTCTGATGAAATTAGAACCATCATGGATCAGGGAGGAGCGGCCATCCTAATTCTTCTGGATCTGTCCGCAGCATTTGACACGGTCGACCATGCTATCTTGGTCGACCGTGTCACAGCTCTGGGGATAGATGGTTCGGCTAGAGACCTCATTTCATCCTTCCTGGCCGACCGTACCCAGACAGTCAAGTTGGGCAACTTCTATTCTCCCGTCTCTGCACTACCATGTGGAGTACCACAAGGCTCCTCGCTAAGTCCCACGCTATTCAACATCTACGTAGCGGACTTAGCGAGGGTAATAAAGGCCTATGGGGTGCGATTAACCTCCTATGCAGACGATACCCAACTGGTGCTGGCGATCCACAAGAACGGCACAGCAGTGGCAGCTAATTTTCAGGAGGCCATGCTTGCTGTTAGTACATGGATGTCCTCCAATTGCCTAAGGCTTAACTCGGACAAAACCGAGGTTATGACCTTTGGCAACCTCGCCCCAGAATGGTCCTCCATCTGGTGGCCCAACCAACTGGGCTCTCCACCCGTCCCAGTGGTAAAAGCGAGAAATTTGGGAGTCATCTTTGACAGCAAACTAACGTTCAACCTTCATGTCAACACGGTTGTCTCCTCTGCTTTCTTTACTTTAAAGAAAATAAAGAAACTGCTGCCTTATCTCCCCACCTCCGCTGGGAAGACCTTAGTTACCACTCTGGTATTCTCCAAAATCGATTATGGAAATGCCCTCTTCCTCAACACCCAGAAACTTGTGCTGTTAAAGCTACAGTCAGTACAGAACGTGGCTGCCAGAATTCTTCTAAACATTCCTCGCCGCCAACCTACCACTCTTGCTATCTGCCAGCTTCATTGGCTTAGAGTAGAGAGCCGTATTAAGTTCAAGGCCCTCTGCATTGCCTACAAGGCAGTGCATGGCATAGGACCTAAATTCTTGACTGAGGCACTCCAGGTCTACACCCCCAAAAGACTGTTGAGATCTGCTAACACTTGCCTTCTACTTGTACCTCGTACCAGAACGGCAACTTGGGGAGATCGTCGCTTTTTAGTGGCTGCACCAAAACTTTGGAACCTTCTTCCACTAAATATCAAAAATGCACCCAACCTGATGAGCTTCCGCAGGCTCGTAAAGACATGGCTGTTCGACCAGTGAACTCTATTACCGTGGTCCTGCTAGTTTACATATGCGCCGAGACACCCCAGGGTATTTGTTCGCGCAATAAAAATCTCAAAAATAAATAAATAAATAAATAGTCTCTCCTCAGTTTCTTCAGGTTCCTCTTCTCAGTAAAGGTTTCTTCTTGTAGTCCAAAAGTGATCTAATTTCACTGGATCATGGTCCCAATATTTATACCCCAAACTCCTTTGTTCTCTGAGTGGAGAGGGGCCTTTGCCCAGTCCAAACCAGTTCTGAAGCACTATGTTTACCAGACTTCTCCTTTCCTTTCACAGTGCAGAGCAGAAACATCAGACGCCCCGCAGGAGGTGGAGCCAGCATCGTGGAAGGCAAGTACAGCCCTGGAGCACTTTGTTGACAGGACTCCTTCTCTTCTTTCATTGTGCAGGGCAGAGACATCAGCCGCACCCCAGGTGGTGAAGCCAGCATTGTGGAATGCAGGCACAGGCCTATTCAAGGTTCCAGTGCAACTCCTCCCTCCCATCTAGATGCAGATCTCTCTATTCACCACTGGGCTGACTCATCCTGTCTCTTGGAATCCCCCAGCCCTGTCACTCACAAACTCCAGACAAGGAATACACAACCTAACAGAGGCAGGTTTGAAAGGTTAGGCAACCTTTGTAAAAAGAATTCTTTCTAAAAGTGGTATTTTCAAACACAGAATGCTAAAACCAACTTCAATAAAAGATGTATTTTATCGTTCTGAGTCCAGGCATACTAAACTCGAATTTCCACCATGTGAGCTCGGGGCATGGGGTCAATACACTTCTTCACCCTACGGACAAAAGCTAACGCTCGCTAGCTCTAGATTACCTGATGGAAAATGCTTAAGATGATGAACAGCATTGAGCTCAGCCTCAATACGATCAAGGAAGAAATGTGAGCCATCCACCCCATGGTAATGCAGCACGAATATGTACTGGACTTAATCTCGGCAATGGTAGGAGTGATCTGCACCAATATAGGCGCAGCCTGCCACACATTTATACCAGGGAACGACATGGACAATTGAGCATTGACACTTGCCATCCAAGCACTGCATAATCTTCAGAGAAGCATGCGTGAAGAAGGAGGTGCCCCTGACCAGGAGTGGTTTTCAAATTAGTTCTCCTGGCTCCCACAATGGATATCCGGTCGGTGTAAAATAATGTTGCTAGTTATCATTGTGTTTCTATTGGTTTGCATAGTTATACAGTTGGGGATCACCTGCTGTAAAAACGCAGGTCTTAAACTAGGTAAAATGCAATTAATTAGGAAGTTTGTCGTAGTCAAGAGTGAGCATAGGGAACAGAAGGACCCAAATAAAATAATGGTACAAACGCATGAGTTAGTGTACTTTAAGAATCAACCAGAGGGGGGAATGGATATCGATGTGTTTATCGATAAAAATGAACTATTGTCCTTATTAATAGAATCACCCGTTCTCAACTCCACATCTACCTCGACACACGAGTATGTAGTCAGGCAGGTCCTGCGACCTAGGCCCAGGATTACTGATTGATGGGTCATATGTGGGTGGATACATAGCTGACAGACACTTGGGTAGGAAACTCAAACAATTTCACAGATAAGCAGAGCGACATTACAATGGCCATGGGAGATTGCCCCAATAAAGCACACATGGCCGGAAGGGATACACGAGCTCATAGCACACCATAAATTCAGATGCCACATGAGTTAGGGACACATAGATGATCAGGGCCTAGCACATGTAGTGATTACGTGCTTCCAATGCCAATCATCTGAACACAGTCACCATTGGCCACACTGTGTCCACGAAGATCAAACCCATCTGTAGTAATCATTGACAATTAATTTATGACCCTACAGGCAGCAACCAACATTCCTCTCCTATATGGAACCCAGAAACCTTTTATTGCTTGTTGTAATATCGTATATAAGGCCTCAAACTCAATGTAAATTGAGACACTCCTCAGACCTTGTGCCTGAAACTGTTCTACTGGCCGAAACGTTTAATTGAACAAACTGTTCCTGTTTTGCCAGATGTCTTCTGCTTTTTTAAGGAAATTCAAACCCAGCAACACTAGTATGAAAAACAAATCCATAAACCAGTGAAATCTACAGATGGATTACCCAGGGGTGCACATCTGTAAAACCATTAAGGGTACATTCTTGTCCCAGCAGCAGGCATAATTGTACCCTGTCAGTGAACACAGGGCACAAGGCATAGTGGGGCTCCAGTTGGCGTTCATCTAGGTCCAGCATGAAGGATCCATGTTGAAGTGGCAATCAGATGCATCACTGTGAAGTGGGGTACCCTGACTGCAGTGGGGGCGTCTATAAATTATTTCTACTCATGTAGTGGATGCAGCCTTAGTTAGAAGAGGCTGCTGTGCAAGGTCTACTGTGAGTGAGTCTTTTGGTCCAAAGTGGTGATATGGAATGATCGGCGAGCTCCCATAAAGTGGTGAGAAGTCTCAGGGGAAAAATGCCTTCAGGGTAGGCGAGGTCAACATGAGCAAGAGAACCATCATGGATGGACCACACACCAGTGTGCAGTTCCAAGTAAATTAACAAACACAAGCACAGAAAAAGCTGTCCATATCATTGAAAGTCGTCTGCCCAGAAGACTATTCGAGTCTTCTGTTGCCCTTAAATGTTTGTCAATGCCACGCTGTTTAAGATTTCTCTACGAAGAAAAGTAAGAGATGAGTGAGAGTTCCCTTTCCAAATTTAGCAATATTTGATTCGGCTGAGTGGTGGTCGAGGGTGTCAGCACTTTGTAATTCAACATTTATCACTGAAGCATGTGGAACTGCTGGCCATAAAGTTTAGGTCTTGAATAAGGCAGGTTCTCGCAAACTGGACAGTCTAACCCCTGCTACTTCTATGAGCAGAAGGGTAGTTTTTGTCAGTACTGGAGTATGTTTCCTACTCATTCAAGGTAGGCAACCAAGTTTACTACCTCTGATCTAGTTCTTTCTCTGTTTGTGCATTGAACGTTTGTGCATTGACAGCTTACAGAGCAGGCTTACATTCAGAAACAGTGCAGTTGGACCTAAGTCAATTAGCCTTTCGAATATAAGGTTGTCCCACAATTTTTAGAAGCAGCCAGCCACTACAAAGTGCATTTATCCAGTAGGAGGTAGACAGCTCCATGGTTATCAAATACCAAATGACTCACAGTCACTTTGGTTTATTCAGGTTGGCAGGCATCCATCTGTACTGCAATGTATATCAAAGCCAGACAGATTCAGACATTAATGCTCCCTCGGCAATTTTAGACATAGGATATAGGATGTAGGGTGTGGGCAGACAGCCTAAGTGAAGTTGTGTTGCACTGGAGATTGCCTTGCAGTGCTGTCCCCACCCTACATCAGTAAGAGGATGGCCTTCTGAACTGGCTTGGCAGAGGAAAGGTAGACACAAAGAAAAGTTTCCACTGAATGTGACTCCAAAACAATATACAAACTCTTGGCTTACAATGTCTACATCAGGAGCTGAGGTAAGAGGAGACAGCATCACCCATGATAAAAGAAATGCCTTTCTGGCTGAACCCTTAATACCCAGTATGAACCCCAATGTGGAGTACACTGCAAAACAGGTTAGCGTACTCTTCACACTGGTATTATACACAGGGAAAATATACCTGGTTGATGAAAAACCTCACGTAGCTGCTGAGATTTACATCTGCTGAGATCTAGGGCATGTATGCATGGATGAAAGATACAACAGAGCAATGCATCGGGTTGAGGCACATATTCGCTATTCCATGGTGGTGCCCAGTTGCGGGACATGACAGTTTGCTGTTATTCGCATGTTTTAATCTCAAGAGTGACATAATAAAGTAGCACAAGGGGCTTGCCATGCGCCTCAGTACAAGCCATGTTGTCCTCATGGTCTTCTTCATCACAAGATCATATGAGCTACATGACCACTGGAGGCTTGTTGGGCTCCTAATCCCACGCTTGAGCCAGATGACCTGTCTCTTCTCTATTGTCTCAAAAAAATGCAAGAGGAGGGAAAGTGGTAAGCATGAGATTATCTGTGTTGGTATCTACGACCTCCCTTACTTTGCCCAGCACAGTAGAACAGAGTATGAGAACACCAGTCATCACCTCTGAAAAAACACTAAAAGAATAAAACTGATTTTCAGAAAACAAAGCAGTGTCACCTGGCAGGACAAGTGTCGTCTCTGGACTAAGGTTCACTTGATGTAGTTGGGGGTTCCTGATACGGTACTGTTGGTACTTGGCAATTTGACCATATGACTCACAGGACATTTGTCCCTCCTAACATTACCACACCAAAGAATACAGAAGACTATAATGAGGAGGAGCATAAGATGCCAGGGCACGGGGTCACCCAGATTACTGCTACCCATCACATGCCACCAAAGTGTGCTTGCAGATGGATATTACATTAACCGAACACGACTACCAAGAGACATCACGTTTGGAGTAGCATACACCCCCATGCTAACATGAGAATCTGGTACCTTCTTTGCAAGGAGAAAATGGAGCTGACATGGGTACATGAGGTTCTCTGAAATGGTCGCGATCCTAGAGTCAAACGATGTGAGCCTTCACCTGTTGACCCTGCAACTGAGACCATATCCTAAATGGTGAGTCCCAGATTGATAGCGCTTGCTGCAGAGCTACATCAGCCGCAGGACCTCAGATGGTGATCATGTCATGACCCAGGAATGACCTTGACCCCAAACAGGCTTTCAACAAAGTTGAGACCTGCTGGTGGGTGGAGTCAGGCGAGTACAGAGAGCAACAGAAGCTGAAAGTTGGTAGTGTTGTCATTATTGAGCATCCGAATGAACTGGTTGTAATTAGAGCACAACTATTTATATATAAGCTGTAATCCTGAGCATCCCTACATGAGTGAGTCAATGGACCAGGTTTCAATGCTGACCCCTGAATCAAATACAGTGCTTTAGCTGGACCTCCATTTCCCAGGCTACTTCCCCAAATTCGAGAACATAGTGTACACCATTCACTTTCTTATGACCACTGCTTTGTCAGAACCTGCCAATGGACTCCTTATGGTCGTTTCCCAATTCCCATTCCTCTGTTTTGGGACACCTTTGAATATTGAGCATTTATATTTCCTGCCCAGGCAGGTTACTGCCCCTCATTTGGTCCCAGTTGTTTTTTGGGCAGCTTTTGATTAAGAAGATCTGTTTTGGGGCCTGCATCCTCACTTGTAGATTTGAGCCTCTGGCCCAAATAGCGCTCCCAGTTACACCCAACTAATATTTTACCTTTTTCTTCCCATTCCAAAGTTTACTGCCTAAAATCAGATGGAAGCACCTCTGTGGTCTTCCTGCCTTTTGGACTTCCCTCACCTCTCCACTGGGTTTATTACTTTCACTCATATCTGGTCAATGTCTTCACCCTTCCGCCAGTTTGGTTCCTTAACTTCCAATATAAAAGACCCGTGTCCCCAGCCACGTGAAAGTACCCCATCTTCAGAAATCAAAAGCAACAACATTGGGAGGAAACCAATGGACTTACAAGGAAATACGAAGTGAAACAAAGGCTGCGTATGGACATGAATAGTGTCAGGAATATGTATACAATAGAAATGGTTGCTGGTGGTGGCTTTCGCTGACATAACCTCTAATAATGCATAATCTTTCAGTACAGTGTCAACTATGTGGTTGTCATCTGGAAAGGGCGATACCCCCATCTTCCTGATGCAAGATGATCCAGTTGTTACCCTTTTGTTGGGTGGAATCTAGAGATGCCAGACTCACTAGGGAGGTCAGACTCACCAGGCAAACTGACCATGAGAGCCACAAAGTCCAGGTTACACCTGGTCCACAAATCTGCAATTGCCAGAAAAGGGACCCTTGATCCGCAAGCGATTCATGGTCATCCAACTCAGTGTTTAAGTATGAGGCTTTTACGCCAGTTGGCTGAAATACTTTTCTACATGGACCACTTTTGTAAATGAGTGATGGACCCTTTGATACCAGGCGCAGAAGATCAGTTTTGCATCTCTGTTTCAAATATAAGGTACACGCCTCATTTGACAACTTTTCAATGTTAAAGAGCTTTTCCTTATATTTGGCTGAATAAAGTATTAACACTCTAATTTTGTGCACACACATCAGTTACTCAATGAGAGTAATATGCTATTGGGCACACTGAGACCGAAGAATGTTATTAATGTATAGAGTGAATGAACGATAGAGGTTAGAGTCCAACTGGATGGGTCTGAACGAGTGTTCTTTAGTCAAATTCCCTGAAATAAGGCCAGGTATATTTTTCATTTAAAGACACACACACACATATCTGGCCATCCACCTACATGTGAAAGGAGATGTCCTGAGCATCAAGTATGTGAGTCATGGAGTCCGTACAAAATTTAAAGAGTCACAAGTGAGGCGACTGAACCTAACAGATGGCAGATGTTAGACCCTTAGGGAGGGATCCAGTTTGACTTTGGTACCTGAACTCAGAGAGGATGAGAATAAGGTAAAGCTTCCACCATCAATGCCATTGCCGCAGCAAGCCAGCTATTTTATTATTAGGGTGCACAGTTAATTTTTTTCTTGAGAGTTGAAGAGATTTTCCCTTTTCTAGAAGTCTTTCTGAATCTCATTGAGAAGTTTACTCATCTCATGATGGGTGCACAATGCATTGTCATAATGGTCTCCTGCTTGACCCAATGACTGGCAGGTCAGACAAGTCTATAGTGGGACACAACTTCTGGGTCTTTAAGGACATAAGCTCTTATGACACCCATGTTTACAATTTTATATCTGCCAACGGTAAAATAATGCTAACCAGTGCCACAGAGCATAGGGGCACCCAGGCCAGAAGAGATGTTTCACTTTTTTGCAAATTTCTATACAAATAATCCCTGCATAGGATTTAAATGCCTCTTCAGCATCCAATGCGACAGCCACCAAGTGGAAGTCCCAGTAAGCCATTTGTGACATAGGGCCCGACTTCGATCTCGGTGGATGTGTTACTCAGTCACAACTGTCACAGATAACCAGTTTGCTTAAAATGTAAATCCCAGAGGATATAATGGGATTTATATTTTGGTGGCCAGGTAATCCGTCACCTTTGTAATGGAGTATCATGTTCGCTGAGATCTAAATCAGGCCCATAATATGGAACAATTTAGAAATGCAATAGGTCTCGCATTTTTTTTTAGTTAGAGCTATTGGCATAACTTAACAGCTACTGGGCAGAAATTGCCACTTTGCAGGTGCAGAACAGAGCACTGCTCTCTAACGACGTGAAAACCTAAAACGATGTTGATAACCTACAAAATAAAATGGCATATCAGTGTGACCAGGAGGAACCGTAGGCATATTGGGATGGCCAGACCAAGCAAACAATGAGTGAAATTGCCTGGGCGTGACCCAAGCACGCAAAAGCCGGAGAATCAGACCCAATGACCCAATAAAAAACCCATATTTCTAAATGGCACAACAACAAACAAATAGCAATTCAATGGCATGCCAAAAGCTGATAGAGGAGATAACAACAGGTCTTGCATACAACGCATGTGCGCTGCCTAGGCTCGACCTAATGAGGCATAGTATTCTGTCCAGAAATAAATCCATTCTGATCATGAGAGACTAGTTTGCACAGTGTGGTCGGCATCCTTGTGCTTGATCTATTACCTGAGATCTAAAGTCTAAATTCAGCACTGACAAGAAGCATTAGGATGACCTCTCTAACCAGTCTTTCACTGGCTTGGGTATCAACACAGTCATAGCCTCTCACAAGATGCCAGTTTGGATGTGCATTACTTTCAGAAGCTGGAGAATTTCACCTTGAGCTCCCATTGGTAACGTGTCATAAATCGATCATTGTCCTTTACAGAATTAATCCATTCCTTCCATAGGGGTCATAGCTCAAGCAGGCTAATAGCCCATTTGATTTATCCCCTGCCTCCGATACTTCCTGGAAACATTGAGTTGATAATCTAGAAAACCTAGTCTGTCATCTGCCACACTATGTCTCAACCTAGCATCTGCAAATCAGTATACAATTCTTCAGATCATTACAGTTCTGACTTTCTAAATTTCTATCTTCCGCTTAATAGCAAGCAGATAAACCACAATATATTTCTCTGGACCACACATCATTCCGAAAGAAGCCCTAGGTGGTACAAAATGAAATGCCTCCCATTTCACTTTCAAGTCTCCCACCCAGCCCAAGTTTGCCTAGAGCAGACCATCCTTGATGGTTCTGCAGAATTCAGTACCCTGCAGAGCCATGGACTGTAACTGCCATGTTGGAATCTTGGTTATCTGCTGGCCACGACAACATCAGAATTAGGAAATTATGATCAGACATTATTTTGCAGAAATGTCACTTCCCTATGCAGCCTTCCACTTTCAGTGCCCTCTAGGAATCTTTTTAATCATGCTTGTCTGACTTTTGCCTAAAATCAAGTATGTGTCTAGGAACCTATTTAGTCTCATGTGCAGGCCATATAGATGAAAGACGGATTAATCACCCTCCAGTAGGTGCTAGTCCCTCGACTTATCTCACACAAATATGAATTGTCCGTCTTAAGCATCAGAGAGTAAATTATAGACGTAGTGAAATGACCTATTGAGTACATGGTAAAAATAAAATGATATACACACATATATATATATGCACTGAAAAAACCATAGGTTTCAGGCACGTTATAGTTCGAAATTAGCATTTAAAAAACCTTAGAAATTCGCTGAAAAAAACCACAGGTTTCATTGACGTTATGGTTGGTTGGACATTTCACTCCTACAAAACCAGAGAAATTGCGCAGTTATAGTTAGTTCAGCTAACTATAACTAACGCCACCGCAATGCCCTGCTGATGACGTCACATATTACATCATTCATTGCATGTTCAGTGACATCACTGATGACATCACTGATGACATCTCAAATGACATCACTGATGACATCATCTAGTGACTGTGTTTCTTTAAAGTTTAAATATGTTTTATATATATGCCAAGGTGTATTGAAGAATGAGTGGGTGTATAAGTATCTGGATGGAGGATTTAGTAGGTGCGTGACTGACTGTATTAGTGAGTGATTAAATGTATCTTACTGAATGCATGGGTTAGTGACTAAACTATGTGAATGTCTGTATCAGTCTGTCTGTTGTTGTGTAAGCTGCTGCATGGGTTGGTCAGTAGCTACATGAATGTCTATATGGGTTATTGATTGGTTGCCTGAGTATTTGTATGGGAGACTGTGTCTGTGTTTGGGTGGGTGGGAGGTAAGTGACTCTGTGAATAGATGTGTGAGTGGTTGATTCACTGGGTGTATGGGTTCAAGGTGCATGTGGAAACAGCTGTATGGGTGGTTGAGTGTGTGTATGGGTGTGTTGGTGAGTGAATGGATGTCTCAGTGGTACTTGTCCAAGTAATTACATATGTAAAAGGTAGTGTATGTGAGAGTTAAAGTATATAAATGACTATACGTGAGAGTCAGTGATTTTGAGAGTGGCTGTATGGATGAGTGTGTACTTGTATCAGTGATTATATAAGTGAGTAAGTATGCATTAGTATCTGTATGAATAAGTTAGGCAGTGTGTGTATAACTGTATAGGTTAGTGAATGGAGATATGATTGATTCTTTGCATGACTGACTAGGTGTGTGAGTTACTCCATGGATGAGTGGCGGTGTGTGAGTGTCTGTATAGGTGTATGAGTGCATATGATAGTGTTGTAATAATGAGCGACTGCATGTATGAGTGATTGTATTGGTGAATGAGTGGATGTGTGTGTAGACCTAGGAATCAATGAGTGCCTATGTAGTAACTGGTATTGGTGTGTCTATGGTTTTGAAAATGGTAGTCTGTATTTTACAGTGGGGGTATCAAAGGTTATATTAGGGTGTGAGGAGGTGCATCAGATTTTCACGTGGATGACGTCATCAGTGAGGTCATTTGAGATGTCATCAGGCATGTCATATTTGATGTCACTGACCATGTCATGAATGATGTAATATGTGATGTCATCAGCAGTGCAATGCGGGGGCGCGCGTTATAGTTAGCTGAACTAACTATAACCGTGGAATTGCTCTGGTTTTGTAGGAATGAAATGTCCAACTAACTATAACGTCAATGAAACCTACGGTTTTTTCAGTGATTTTCTAACGTTTTTTAAATGCTAATTTCTCACTATAACGTGCCTGAAACCTATGTTTTTTTCAGTGAATTTAAAAGGTTTTTTAAATGCTAATTTCTAATTATAGCGTCCCTGAAACCTATGTTTTTTTCAGTGAATGTCAAAGGATTTAAAAAATGCTAATTTCTAACTATAACGTACCAGTCGCGTTTCCAGAGTGGTGGAGAAAGGGGAGCGTGGCCTCAGAAACACCTCTTAGCAATCCCACTGTGTGGGATGTACTGAAGGTAACAGGAGGAGTAGTGAGCCCCCAATGTCAACCTTGGGGGCCAACTATCCCTTTTATTACCACCAGTAAGTCCCACACAGAAGGAATGCTAACTTCTTATATCAGGCCTCTCCCCCACCCTTCACCACTGTGCAAATGTGCCCCCTAGCAGGTTGTAAGTTGGGGGATTAAGTCCCCTTGAATCCTGAGGGTCCCTGGGGGACAACTAGCCCACCAGGAACCTCCAGTAAGCGCCACAGGGCTGAGTTACAGAGAGGTGGTCCGAGGCCATGCCCCCTTTACACCTGTCTGCAACGCAACTCAGTGGTGCTTACTGGAGGTAGTGTTGGCAGCCATCTTGGGACTCGGCTTCACCGAATCCCCCAAAAAATTAACAGAATGAAAAGTGGGCATTGTAGGAATAACCTGACCCCCAAGCCATGGGTTTTGGGGTCCCCGCCACAGCATAAAAACCTTTTTAAAAACCTGCAAAATCTGCAGCAATTTCCCACACTAGCTTTACAATAACCCTCAGGTGCGCCTGGTCCCGGGGGCATATGATGAATATAGGTTGGGGGGCGAACAGGGCCCCCCTCCTTGGGTTTAATAAAACCCCAGGGACCACCACCTCCCGGGGCACTTTTAATTATGAATGTGTGGGAACCCACTGGGCCTGCCTGCCTGTAGTCCTGGGGACCACCACCACCTCCCTGGGGGTAATTGCAGTTATTTGATGGGGCCTCGTAGAACCCCCTGCACAGAGGAATAAAAAAACGCTCCAGGCCACAGGGGATGGGGTCCCGGGGCCCAAAATAGTCCAGGGAAGGTGGGCCACGTGGTCCCCCTTCACAAAACATCAAAAAAAAAATTTAAAGGCAACTTGCCCCATTCTCTACCACCTCCTGGCCCGCAGCTGGGTGGGGGATGAAGTCCTCTTGGCTGCTGAGGGTTCTTAGGGGGCAACAAGGACTCCTTTTACCTCCAGTAAGCTTCGCACAGTGGGATTGCGCAGAGTTGGTCGGAGACCACGCCCTCTTTCTCCACCACTCTGCAAACGTGCTTCTTTGTGCACCCACTGGTCAGGGAATGAAGTCCCTTTGTCTCCTAAGAGCCTCAGGACTAAAGTGTACTTCATCCCCCAAGCGTCAGTGTGCCAAGAGGTGCATTTGCAGAGTAGTGGAGAAAGGGGGCGTTGTCTCTTACCACCTCTCAGCAATCCAGCTGTGTGGGTCTTACTGGAGGTAAAAGAAGGGGTGGGTGACCCCCAAGGACCCTAAAGAACCAAGGGTATTTTAACCACCAACTAGTGCATAAGGAGGTGTATTTTCAGAATAGTGGAGAAAGGGGGCATGACCACCAAATGCCTTTCAGCAATCCCACTGTGTGGGACCTGCTGGAGGTAAAAGGAGGGGTAGTTGGCCCCCAAGGACCCTCAATAGCCAAGGGGACTTCATCCCTCTACTAGTAGTACACCAGGTGGCGCGTTTGTCGAATGGTGGTAAAAAGAGGCGTGGCCTCCTACCAGGTCTCAGCAAATCCTGCTGTGTGGAACTTACTGCAGGTAAAAGAAGGCGTAGTTGGCAACCAAGGACGTCTTTGGAGGACAATTACTTCTCCTGTTATCTCCAATGACTCCTGCACAGCGGAATTGCTAAGAGGTATTCAGAGGCCATGCCCCCTTTCTCCACCACTCTGCAAACGCGTGCTCATGGTGCACTACTGGTTGGGGGATGAAGTCCACTTTACTCCTGAGTGGCCTTCGGGTCAAGAAGCCCTCCTGGTACCTCCTGTAAGTCCTACAGAGCGGGTTTCCTGATAGCTGGCAGAGGCGCAGACCCCTTTCTCCATCACTCTGCAAGAGCGCATACAAGTTAAAAAAAAATAGAAATTCACTGAAAAAACAAAGGTTACAGGGACCTTGTAGCTGGGAAATGGATTTAAAAAATCTTAAAAACTCACTGAAAAAAACAACGGTTACAGCGACAATATAGTTAGGCTGACATTTCACTCATACAAACTAGAGAAATTCAGCAGTTTTTGTTAGCGGAGCTAACTTTAACTCTAGCCCCTGCTGTGCACTGCTTATGACCTCACATATTACATCACTTGTGACATGGTTAATTACATCACTCATGACATCTCAAATGACATCACTGATGACATCATCCACCGAATCTGTGACACTGTCACTCATACCCCAATATAAACTTCCATATACCCACTCCAACTTCCACACTATCATTCTCAAAACCATTGACACCCATACCAGTACTTACACACTCACTTATTGATTTATAGGTCTACACACACATCCATCCAGTCACCCATACAGCTGCTCATAATCCAACTCACTCACTAATACAGCCACTGATATATCTACCCTTATACCCACTCACACACTGTCAGCCACACATAGAGCTACTCACACACCTACTCACTCACCCAGTCAATCACAGAGCCACCTACTCACCTATACAGTTATACACACACCCACTCACTTATTCATTATACAGATACTAACACATGCTCACTCGCCTATAGTCACTGACACAAGCACACACTCACCAATACACCCACTCTCACAATCCCTTACTCACACATACAGTCACTCATATACTCCAGCACTCATCTATACTGTCTTTCACATATCCAGTTACTCACCCATATACCACTGATACATGTTCTCAGTCACGGGCACATATATAGAAAAAGAGTTCTCCCAAGTACTTTAAGGCCCAGAGGAGGGAGATAGACCAAACAAAAGAGAAGACAGTACCTCTGTGCGGGCCTATATTTCTTTTAACACGGAATATATCCAGACATTTTTTAGAAAGATGCCAACGAGAAACTGTAAATTATTATTCAAACATGGTATATTTATTTAACTTGTTTTTTCATTTTCAACATTTTTCAACATTTATGGACATTTGTGCAAAGGTACATTACAATATCATTATGCGAAAACGACTTTTTACATACACATTTTAGAAAAGGTCATTCTATCATTCAAAAAGACGCCCTCTAATAACAGTTAATCCTAGTGATCATGCAGCACAAACTCATACATCAGTCATACTATTTCTGAAGAGTAAAAGATACAGATCTAACAAACTAAGCACATAGACATATAAATACAGGACATTGGACTAACACAAATGCTGGCTCAGAGGTATATTTAGTGTGGAACGCATGGGAACCTAGATGGTATGGTTCTACTGGTAATGGTGGAATTAACCAGATCGTATCCTGGACAGTAGATGGTAGGCCGACGTACGTTTCGGTGAGTGTCACCTTCCTCAGGGCCAAAGACAGCAGACAGACAGTTATCTAATATATTATAGTTAAAATATGAGGGCTTGGTACAAAATTCTGAAAAACAGTACAAAATTTTTTTCTATGATGAAAAGGATCTGAACGTATCACCGAAGAGAGACTTGTTGGTTTTTATAGGCATTAGCTCAGTGTCCAAAACGAGCTCATGTTAGTTGTCTTTAGAGAATGAGCCACTTGGGGGACTTCTGTGTAATGATTATATCTGAAGGTTTGATTTCCTTACAGCAAAGGGGGGTCTCCCAGGAGTGTAGCTCTACGTTAGGGATGGTTGTGATGTAAATAGCTGCAGCCTCGTTTACTCGAGTGCTGATTAAGTATCCGGGGGTTCTGGTCAGGCAGGAATTTCTGACCAGAACCCCCGGATACGTAATCAGCACTCGAGTAAACGAGGCTGCAGCTATTTACATCACAACCATCCCTAACGTAGAGCTAAACTCCTGGGAGACCCCCCTTTGCTGTAAGGAAATCAAACCTTCAGATATAATCATTACACAGAAGTCCCCCAAGTGGCTCATTCTCTAAAGACAACTAACATGAGCTCGTTTTGGACACTGAGCTAATGCCTATAAAAACCAACAAGTCTCTCTTCGGTGATACGTTCAGATCCTTTTCATCATAGAAAAAAATTTTGTACTGTTTTTCAGAATTTTGTACCAAGCCCTCATATTTTAACTATAATATATTAGATAACTGTCTGTCTGCTGTCTTTGGCCCTGAGGAAGGTGACACTCACCGAAACGTACGTCGGCCTACCATCTACTGTCCAGGATACGATCTGGTTAATTCCACCATTACCAGTAGAACCATACCATCTAGGTTCCCATGCGTTCCACACTAAATATACCTCTGAGCCAGCATTTGTGTTAGTCCAATGTCCTGTATTTATATGTCTATGTGCTTAGTTTGTTAGATCTGTATCTTTTACTCTTCAGAAATAGTATGACTGATGTATGAGTTTGTGCTGCATGATCACTAGGATTAACTGTTATTAGAGGGCGTCTTTTTGAATGATAGAATGACCTTTTCTAAAATGTGTATGTAAAAAGTCGTTTTTGCATAATGATATTGTAATGTACCTTTGCACAAATGTCCATAAATGTTGAAAAATGTTGAAAATGAAAAAACAAGTTAAATAAATATACCATGTTTGAATAATAATTTACAGTTTCTCGTTGGCATCTTTCTAAAAAATGTCTGGATATATTCTGTGTTAAAAGAAATATAGGCCCGCACAGAGGTACTGTCTTCTCTTTTGCTCAGTCACGGGCACAACCATACACACTCACTCACCCATACAGCCCCAGACAAATGCACTCACTAACACTTACAGCCACTGACTCTCCCACTGGCTCATCCATACAAGCAGTCACATACATCCTCACCCACACACTCAGGCAGGTACTCGGACAACCAATCACTCAGCCATACAGCATCTCAGGTACCCACTCACACACCCATTCAGCAATTTACACACCAACTAACATATTCATACAGACGTTCAAACAACCAGTTACTCACCCATGTATTCACTGAAACACCTAATCACTCACTTATATAGTCAGTCACGCAACCACTAAATCATTCATACAGGCATTCATACACTCACTGATTCACCACTATACCTTGGTATATGTATTTGCCATTCATAAACTGTTTAATAACAGTCATAATTACTGGATGATGTCATCAGTGATGTCATTTGAGATATCATCAGTGATGTCACTGACCATGTCATGAGTGCTGTAACATGTGAGGTCATAAGCAGTGCACTGCAGGGGCGTGGGTTATAGTTAGGTCCGCTACCAATAACTGCTGAATTTCTCTGGTTATGTATAAGTGAAATGTCAGCCTAACTATAACTTCTCTATAAACTTTCGTTTTTTTCAGTGAATAGATAGATAGATAGATAGATAGATAGATAGATAGATAGATAGATAGATAGATAGATAGATAGATAGATAGATAGATAGATACTTGTATTTACTCCAGGGAGTAAAGTGATGAACATTAAACAGCTATGGTTTACATTACACACATTTATTATCATGGCACAGCCGGTCCCCATCTAATGTCCTAGACACAATCACATATCCGCCCTCTACATTAATCAGTGCCTCATTTAATTCAATAGTTTTCCCAGCCATGAGCCCCCTTAGTGTAGGAGGGAATGTTTGTACAAAATAACTATCCCCTATATCCCTTGTTCAGTCTTGCCTACTACACTCTATATAGGAGTTCCTCTTGTATGAAGGCAACATGGACATCATGCCTCTTCCGATAGAGCAGCACCTTACGTATCCCAACCGGTCCTTCCATATCCCTAACATTGAACAACAAGAATCTTGTTGTTGAAAGGGTGGTTAATCTGAATGCACAACTGCATTAGCAGTTAGAGCAGGACATCCTCAACACACTAGGCTCTAACATCATCGGGCTATTCATTCCAGTCATTCAGTTGTAAGCCTAAGCCAATCCAGCAGTGACCTTAGAAGTCCAGGGTATAGGATACCTGGGTATAGGTGGCCTGATAAATAGATGATATCTGAGATCATCGTAAGACCTGAAAGTCCACATTGACATGATCACGAACAACCAAATAAACCACACACCCAGAAGAATAAAACCCTACTACCAGCCAGGAACCAAACTTTCCCAAACCAAACCAAAGGGCTAATATAAACAATGAACCAAAAAGCAACAAACAGAAGAACAAGTGGTTCAACAAATAACTACATATATAGAGAAGCAGCGGCAAAGTGCTCTTGTAATGCTGGATCAGTACAGCTACCAGTAGGGAGACAACCTTTTTAAGCCGGGGACACAAAAGAATGAAGAGTCTATTACCTAAAAACTGAAACGCACCTAATGTGTATTTTGATTACTTGGCCCGTTTTTAACAAGGACGAAGCACACCTTTTTAGGTCGCGCATTCGAGACCTCTTGTATATACTTTAGTATATACTTATATATATACTTATATGTGGGCTTAGAGTCCATTCACTGCTTTCATTTGTTGGTTTCAGTGTCCTTTAAAAATACTTGCTTGCTAGTGGTAAATCCTATCTCTTGTCCCTCCTTTTGTGTTTAGTTTCCTCCCACAGGAGTAGGGACCAACTACACTATAGTTACGCTCATTTGGGGGACTATTTCATTTCTTTGTTTCTTGGTCTCACATCCCTCACCCCTCCTAGCACCTCTTCCACCTACTCCCATGTGCTACCTGCCCACCCCTGTCCTCCAACGTCTCCCACCTCCTCCCATGTGCTACCTGCCCACCCCTGTTCTGCAACGTCTCCCACCTCCTCCCATGTGCTACATGCCCACCCCCACCTACCCCTGCGTGGCTGTGTGTTTATTCCATAAAATCCATATTGACCTCCCCCCGTTGTCCTGGTCTCCCTGCGACTCCTCCTCTTTTCATCAGTTACAGAAATAAAATACTGTTCGCTGAATTCCGGGACATGTAGTCCTTTTTTCCTTTAAACTGCACTAAGTGCACGAATAGTACTACATATCCATTCCTGCCAGGGATTTCTCACCGCGCCATGATTTCCCCCCCATTACAGCGCGTGCCGGTGCGTTCAGTGAGCCCTGGTGTTGTTGTTCATGCCTTGGGGCCGCAGCAGGGGATCACAAAGGAGGCGGATGGGCTTAGGACACAACAGCAGGCAGGCTGAAGTAAACCACTCCCGCAGCCAGCCGAGCGCAATTTACAAATCAGTCAGACACACCAAGATGACCTCAATTCCACCCTGCCCGACTCCGTGCGTTTCATAAAACTTGGAGGGGATGTTTCACTGCTAGGACCTGCGTCACTTTACGTAAGACATTGCGGGGCTTATTTACAAGCCCCTTGCGTCACCCATACGTCACTTTTCCCGTGGCGCACGCAAGTGGCTTGTAAATACGCCCCTGCATTTATAAATGCTTGCTTAATTTTAATTGCCGCCTCTAAATAAAAGCTGTCTGAAACATATTCCGCGGGGGCAAGGCGCTCTCTCCTCGCTGTCGGGCAGAGGTGAGTGTATTTTCTCCGGGTTGTGGACACATGTGTCATGGGCTGGGCTTGCTTGGCACATGTCCCAGAGCTATTGCCGCTGCCTTCAGGGCGGCTACTCGTTGGCAAGGCTCAACTTACTTTCTCTTTAATGACATCACTTGGGTCCCCTTTCTCAGCAGACCCGGAATACCGCGCCGTTAGTTAGGCACAGAAGTGCAGATACCACAGGCATTGGTAATTCCTGTACGTGGAAGTTCCGTGGCATTCTGAGTGGCACCCAAGGGAGTCCCACACAACAGGGGAATTACCTTAATCAGTGTTACTACTGCTGATTACTGCTGTAGTTCCCATTTCCAGCTGGTTACTCGCTGGCAAAGGTTCTAGCACTTTAGTTTTCTAGGGCTTACCAGGACTTTGGCATTCCCCTGGGAAATCCACTGCACTCAGAATAGAGTTTTAGTAGATGGTGTTTCTTGAATGCTCATGCCTGTCGTCGGTTTCATATAATGCGTTTACATTTATGGATATACCAAAATGGAGTCCTAAAAGTCTATTTATAAAGGAATGTCCAAGCTGAATAAACAGACCAGGTCGCAAGAGCTCAAAATTGTAGCTCTGGGGATTCACTCAGAAATGAAAGACAGTGAGAAAGAGTGAGAAAAACACTCATAGTAATAGATGCAGGACGAAGGACCAGAAAAGAACTCTGTAACTGGTTAGTGGTGTTCCATCATTACACATATCGTGTCCAGTGTCATCACCTGGGCCACTAACATACTATACTTTGCCTGCCCTTTAACCATGAGGACAAAAGGCCATTAGAGTAGTGACACATTTTAACTACTCTTGATTAACTATCTTGCACTGTTTTTTAGATAGGAAGACATCTGTGAGACAATTGTTCTGGATCAAATAGCACTGTCTCTGATGCCTATTCTTTTTGAATCACTTTTTAGGTTTTGCCTGGGGCACGGAGCGTTAGCTCCGCCCCCAGGAGAAATCTCTAGTCTTCAGTATGGGGTGCCTTGAATACGCCCTCTGTTCCATTGGCTAGCTCCATAAATGGAGGCTAGCCATTGGAACAGAGATCTGTCCGTCAAGGCCGGACCAGATTCGGGGGCGTTCCCGAGATTTTTTCCATGGGCGTGGTTTCACTCTCCGTTGAGCGCTTGACCGAGCGGCGCGGGTGCCACTCATTTGCCGGCTTTATTTTTCGTGTGGTTGCGTGTGCCGACTCCGTTTGGGTATTTTATTTAATTTAATCGAGGGAGCCCACCCCTCTTCAGTCCCGCACCACCGCCTCAGCCCCAGGTCAGAGGAGACGCCGAAGGAGCAACCGCTGACGTCACCCGGGAGCCGCGCTGCCATTGGTTTAGGCAGCGGGAGGCTCGCCGGGCGACCTGCGCGGTGATTGGCTGCTGGGAGGATCGGGCGGAGGCGGGGGCCTGCCGTTTGAAGCGAGCTCGCGTGCGGCGTGGACAGCTTGGCACGTCGTGAGGCGAGGCCCCGCCGGTGGATTACCAGCGTTGTAGGTGACGGAAGAGATAACTGCGCGTGGTGACGGCCGCAGGACAGGGATCTGTAGCGGCATTAAATCCCTGGAACGGCCCGCTCTACTACATTGAGGAGCCGCTGGCGGGCCGCGCGGCGGCTCCCGCAAGCCGGAGGCTCTGAGCAGCACATTTCCATATTTGAGGACACTCACACGTTATATGCGGTGAGTGGGGACGCTTGTGGTGGCCTGGACATCCTGCCTCATACCTACTCACTCTATTGGAGCGCGCCGCTGAGTTTACCCTCCCTCTCCCCCCCCCCCCCCTGCCGCATGTATCTGAAGGAGCTCTGAGGTACCGGAGATGGGACGGTGATGAATTTTGTTCCTTTCCCACCCCCCCCTCCTCCCGCTGTCCATGCGCCGTTCCACCCACCTCTGCCTGAACCACGTAGCCTCCACGCTTACCTGGTCCCCGAGAGAAACAGCCTACAGCCCGCGTCCTCCAGCCGCTCCCGCACAGCGCAGCTCATGGAGGAGGATGAGGTGATCCTGCGCCGCCTGTGCAGCCCCCGGGAGTGCGGGTCGCCTTTGCGAGCTCTGCTCTCCCGCACGGCCCAGCGCGGGGGCCGGTTGGACTTTTCGCAGCGCGCGGGCCTGTCTCCGAGACTGCGGGACGGAGCACAGGCTGCTGTGTGTGCAGCTGCTGGGTGCCCTGTGTGAGGGGGGCGAGTCCGACCTCGAACCCCTGCGTCTTGCTGTTCTGCCCGAGCTTCTGCGGGCTCTGCCAGAGGAGAACGAGGCGCTGCAGCGGGAGTCCATGCACGCGCTGCAAGTGTGCCTTAAACAGAGCCTGCGACCACAGGACTTACTACGAGCACTGGTGGAGCACAGTCTGGAAAGCCCCGAGCCCAGTGTCCGCACCTCAGTCGCCCTGCACCTTCTGAGCCTTCTGCTTCCTCGCCCGCTTAAGGGGTAGGTTATGAAGAAAGCACAGAGGTCACTTGCCAGGTGAAGTTTGGTGGAACGATCTTAGCCTTTCAACTCCCAGGTCAGAGGCACGGGCAGGATGAGATGCAAGATTCACCCCACTCCCCTCCCCCAGACAGGGTGCAGTGAAACCGCAGCTGACAGACATTTGATAGCTTCATCTCATAAATGAAGATGAGGTGCAGATGACAGACATTGGCAGAACGAGGTGCAAGCTTCATCTCACAGGTGAAAGGAAATGGCATGATGGGGTGTAACCGCCATCTCACGGGTGAAGACCAGGTACTTGGCGGAAATGTTTTTGAGAAAAGTACAAAAGAGGTAAACGTGAACACTGGAGTGTCTGGGCTCAGAGAGGAGTGAAAGCACGACCGGGCACCTCTCGCTGCCCACGGAAGCTTGTCTTGTTCAGTGGTCTTGCCTGCAGGCTACCCGCAGGGCACACCAGCAGAAAGTCTGAGTTCATTGTGTCTGTCGCCCCCCTCCTCCCAGCTGCGAATACTTTATTGCAGCTTTTTCCTTTCCCTCATTCCCCGTGGGGACTCCCTGTCCACTCCTTGATTAGTAGGGGCCCCTCTCCGCCCACTACAGCCTGTTTTCTCAGACGTCCTCTCATTTGGCGTGCTTGTTTTCCCAAGCAGCCCCCCTGGTGGTCCCAGCTCTGGGGGGGTTGGAAAGCAGCCCCTCGCGGGTCAGCCCCGGTGCATGTTGGTATGTGTGTGTTTTCCTCGGGAGGGGTGGGGGCAGCGTCATCTCTGCGGAGAAAGGGGGCGCCTGTGCTCTGGTGAGTCTGCTCTCACTTTGTCCTTTCCTAACCCCGCCCCCTCCGCCACGCTCTCCCTCCCGAGTGTCACTTTTGTTTGTGAAAGGCCCCCAAGTGCGCGTCCATTCACACATCCCCCGGCCCTTGGTGTTTGGGCTGTAGAGAGAGCTCCGATGCTGAGCTACAGGTCCGAGCACTCGGGGGCAGGCGGGGGCAGGGAGAAGCAGGGCATGAGGAGCGAGGGCACAAACAGGGCAGGGCACGAGGAGCCAGGGCAGGAACAGGGCAGAGGTAAATGACAGGCGAATGGAAGGGCACACGGGTTAGAAAGTGATTAAAGGTAGCGGACAGGCGTCAGAGAGGGGCAGAAAGAGGAAAGGGCAGAGGTGCAGGACAGGTAGTGAGCAGGAGGGGGACAAAGTGGCAACAGGAGCAGGGTGGAGAGTTTTAAAGTAGGGGTGATGTCGTATTAGCAGAGTTAAGACCTCCGTCTGGCACTCTACCACCGTCTCGACACTCTACCACCGCCCGCACTCTACAACCGTCTCTACTCTCGACCTCCGTACCGCACTCTACAACCGTCTCTACTCTCTACCATCTTTCCGCACTCTACCACCGTCCCTACACTCTACCACCGTCCCTACACTCTACCACCGTCCCTACACTCTACCACCGTCCATACACTCTGTTTCTATTCCTAAACACAACCCCTGTCCAGGCTTTACCCCTGTTCTCTCACTCCAGTTTCCTCTACACAACCCCCTGTTCTACCAGAGCGCTTCCTGCCAGGGCACATCTCCGGGGCTGCTGCCTCACCCCCTCCCAACCCCACGTATGGATATCTACCCCACGAGAGTCAGTGCAAGGTACCTCTGCCTGCCTGTATAAAATGTGTCCATATGACGCCTGCTTGAAATGGGACTGCGGTGCATGTGTAACACGGGCACCTGCTCCGCGAGGGTCAGGTCTGTGCACTTGCCGTCCCGGTAAAATGCATTTTTAACCTACCCTCGTGAATTGCACACCTGTTCTGCTTGTTTGGCACGCACACACCAGCCGTGCTTGTGTGAAATGTACCTCAGTCCTGTATGTGTGATGTGCCATTCTGTCCGTGTGAAGTGCACCTCTTCCCTGCCTCTGTAAAGTGCACCTCTGCCTGTCTGTGATGTGCACCTCTGCCTGTCTGTGATGTGCACCTCTGACCTGCCTGTGATCTGCACATCATCCCTGCATGTGTGAAGTTCACCTTTTCCCTGTTTGACGTGCATCTCTGCCCTGTCTGTGTAAAGTTTACCTCATCCCTGCATGTGTGAAGTGTCCCTCTGCCCTGTCTATATGGAATGTATCTGTGTGAAGTGCACCTTTATCCTGTCTGTGAAGAGCACCCCTGCCCTGTCTGTGTACCTCAGCACTATCTGTATGAAATGTGCCTCAGTGCTGCCTGTGTGAAGTGCATCTATGTCCTCTCTGTTAAATGTACCTCAGCCCTGCCTATGTGAATTTTTTTAAACATTTGTCTGTGAAATGTACCCCTGCCTTACCTGTCTGAAGTGCACCTCTGCCCTGACTGTGTGAAGTTCACTTCTGCCGTGCGCCCTTGCACTGCGATGTTGGAGAGATCACCTCAGGATCTCCGTTCATTGCGATTTCTCTTGGTTTTGATTCAGGTGACCTCCGCAGTCCATTGTCTTGAACGTATAGAGGTGTAAAACAACCACAAATAGCTGCCAAGTTTTTCATTTGCTTAGTGTGACATAGCTGTGCCTACAGAGAGCTGTGTGGCTATGTGTGTGTGTGGCTCTGTGTATGGCTGTGTGTGTATGTGTGTGGCTCTGTGTGTGGCTGTGTGTGTATGTGTGTGTGTGTGTGGCTCTATGTGTGTGTGTGGCTCTGTGTGTGTGGCTCTGTGTGTGTGTGTGCAAATGCAATAGGTCTCGCATTTGCGGGAGATTAAGCTATTGGCATTGTAAATAACAATGCCATTTATTTATCTGTTTTCAAAACCAACACATAAATAAAAAGTTTGTCATTTACAATGCCAATAGCTTTAACTTTTACAAAGGCGAAACCGTTGCATTGCAAATGCTTGTTTCTCTTTGTACTGCACTATTTTTACCGTCTCTTGCTATTCCTTAGACAAGTAACTCTATAAAGAGGGTACAACTATACAACTTGCCATTTGTCCTCATGGTTAAAGGGCAGGCAAAGTATAGTATGTTAGTGGCCCAGGTGATGACACTGGACACGATATGTGTAATGATGGGACACCACTAACCAGTTACAGAGTTATTTTCTGGTCGTTCCTCCTGCATCTCTTACTATGAGTGTTTTTCTCACTCTTTCTCACTGTCTTTCATTTCTGAGTGAATCGCCAGAGCTACAGTTTTGAGCTCTTGCGACCTGGTCTGTTCATTCAGCTTGGACATTCCTTTATAAATAGACTTTTAGGACTCCATTTTGGTATAGTGATTAATGAGAAAGGGGGATTGAGTCCATAAGTCTTTAAACTTTCCCTCAAGGCCCTATCCCTACTCTTGTGTGTTCTACATTTATGGATACCCACACGGCAATCATAGCAGTGGAGTGCAAGTGGAACTACCGTGGTCCTCGAATCCACGGTGTGGATGTTAAACCCTTTTTAGGTTTCGCTGGGGGGCGGAGCCGTTAGGCTCCTCCTCCAGAGAAATCTATTGAGTACAGTAAGGCACTCTGGAACACGCCCCCCGTCCCATTGGCTAGCTCCATAAATGGAGCCTAGCCATTGGACGAGGGGCCTGTCCATCAATGCCGGACCAGACACGGGGGCGTTCCCGAGATTCTTTGGCTTTTGCCGACGTCACGCGACGCCGGGAACGCCCCCGAGTCTGTTCCGGCATTGCCGGCACCTCCCTTGCTGCTCGGGTCTCCTTATTTGTTCCTAGCTGCCCCTCTCCCGCCTCCCTCGTCCTCTCCCGCCCCCCTCCCGCCGTTCGTGTACTCTCCCGCCTCCCTCGTCCTCTCCCGCCCCCCTCCCGCCGTTCGTGTACTCTCCCGCCCCCCTCGTTCTCTCCCGCGCTTGTTCCTGGTGCCCGTCTTCTGCTCCGGCCGGCCGTCGTCAGCTCTCTCCTCCCCCTTTCCCGCCCCCTCCCGCTTCTCTCTGATGCCCGCCTTCTGCCCCGGCCGGCCGTCGTCAGCTCTCTCCTCCCCCTTTCCCGCCCCCTCCCGCTTCTTTCCTGGAGGCTGAGCCTGGACACAGCTCCATGGAGGCGGGCGGGACACAGCGGCTCTGTCTGGACCTCTCCCGGGCCGCTCCAGGCCCCCCCAGGCTACAAACACCGCTTGGCTCTGCAGGCATGGACCGCCACCACCGCACCTCCCCTGCCCCCGTCCGTGCCGACTGGCACTACCAGTTCAGAGTCATTCTGCTGGGGGACGCCACGGCGGGGAAGACGTCGCTGGTGCAGCGCTACACCGAGAAGTCCTTCCTGGAGCAGGCGGTGTGCACCCTGGGCGTGGAGTTCCACGTGAAGATGCTGACGCTGGCGCCCGGTGTGCGGGTCAAGCTGCAGATGTGGGACACTGCGGGGCAGGAGCGCTTCAGATGCATTACACGGTCTTTCTATCGTAATGCTGTTGGTGCTCTCCTGGTCTTTGATCGGAGTAATCGGTCCACCTTCCTTTCCTTGGACGACTGGTATATGGAGGCCATGAATGTGCTTTCCGAACGGGCTGTCTTTGTGCTGGTGGGACAGAAAAGCGACCGGGATTCTGGCTATCTTGTGCCTAGTGAGGAGGCTGCAGCCTGGGCTGCTCATCTGGGCATGACCTACATCGAAACATCAGCCAAGAGCAACTTAAACGTAGACCACCTATTCCACACCCTTGCAACCAAAATCTATGATGCGGTCACCCATGGGGCTGTAGACCGAGGTATGGTTGTCCCTTCTGAAGGCTGGGATGGAGTGAAGGTGGTTTTTAGGGTTCATAACTTCACTCCCAAGAAAGAAAAGACTGCAAGCCAGTGCCAGTGCTGAGTGGGACAATGCTGGGACACTTCTATTGAAGGCTATTAGGAAAGAAGTGCAGTTCATCACATGTTGCTAGCACCGGACGCTTGGTGAAGAAGTGTAGTGCCAAGAGGGAAAGTTGAAGAGTTGGCAATGAACATTGATAGCAATAACTGTAATCAAGGTGGCGAGGACCACCTCCAGCTGTATAAATAAGAGGGGTAAGCCTGTGCAGTCGGGATGATGTTTACACTACAGCATTTTTTATAAACTGTTCTTAATATTTATTTTATAATTTTATGTATCCACAATCCATGTACTTTAGTATAAGTGGGAGGGAGAACCTTCCACCGAAGTGCCGCCTGCTGGGCCATCTCAATTAAAGGGGTTTCCTCTTTGTGCTGCTAGGATGAGAACCAGGAAGGATGGTGGGAGTGAGGCCCCAGTGGGGTGTTTAGCTGAAGACACTGCTAGTGTGATGGTCTGAGTGAATGTCCCAGTAGTGTCATATCTAGTGCTCTTGGGAACAGGACACTGGTGGGTGCTAATGATGCCTCCCCACTGGCATAGAATGGGGTTCTTGGCAGAGTGCTCAGTGCTGGGGTGACTTGCTCAAGAGGTTGTCTGTCTGGGACTCGACTGGGTTGCAATAGCAAGATATTTGGTGCAGGCCCTGAGGGATGGCTTGTGCTGTGATTTGGCAGGTGAGCTTTCATTTAAAGCCTGTACTGCCTATCGTGGGTGTGTGAATAAAAATGTTGCATTGTTTTGAGAAAAAGTAAGAGGGTACAACATATGTATGTGTGTGTGTGGGTTGATGCGCATGCACCAAAGGCCAATTGTCTGTGTAGCATTGGTTTAAAGTAAAGCTTCAAACTAGTGCAACCCAAGGGTTTGTTCAAATTATTTGTAACTCTGTTCCATTAGACTTTACATTTGTGAACTCCAAGCCTTCTTTAGCCTTCCCTGGGACTTGTACCCGACTTTACAGATCTCGGAGGACGCTCAAATCCATTTACTGTGATTTTTCTTTTGTTGTGTGAACTAACTTTCAGCCCTTGGAGAAATCCTATTTGCCAAAACTTTTATATTTAATTACTGTTTTTATGTGTTTTTATGTTGCTCTTTCTCCTCCGTCCTAAAATGTGAAACAGATGTACCACAGGAGTTTGTATATTTTAATGATCTAATTTTGTATGGTGTGGCGGATCCACTATCTTTCCGATCTTCCCGGATTCTTAATCGCTCTCTTTTGTATACTTGGCCTTATTGGTATATCGGCTTTGCCTCCCCGCGGGACGTTCCAAACTCGGTCTCTCCACCCGAGGATACATGCCACAGATCACAAGGTGAGAGAGAGAGGCTGGTGCGCGGGAGTCCTTGGCCGGCAAGGGTCTGCTCGCTCTAATTCCGGGTGCGGCACTTACCCCTCCCGAGCCTCCCTCCTTCTTGCCCTGCTGACATGTCACTTCTCGGTTAGACCCCATTAGAGGCGCAGTCCGCTGTCGCTCCGCGGGGCCGGGAGTCAGTCCTGCTGGGATATGATCCGGCAGACCCGAGGTTGCGGCAGACATCACCTGCCTGCTGATGGAGGCTACACACGGTGTCTGTCAGCTATGAGGAGGCAGAGCACGCCTCCGTCTGCCCCTCCGCCACACCTGGAGCTGCGCGAGCAAGTGCTCACCTCGGTACTTAAATATAGACTGCTTGTGCCTCTGTGTGCCCCTGCTTGTGCCTCTGTGTGCCCCTGTTGTCTGCTTGTGCCTCTGTGTGCCCCTGTTGTCTGCTTGTGCCTCTGTGTGCCCCTGTTGCCTGCTTGTGCCTCTGTGTGCCCCTGTTGCCTGCTTGTGCCCCTGCTTGTGCCTCTGTGTGCCCCTGTTGCATGCTTGTGCCCCTGTTGCCTGCTTGTGCCTCTGTGTGCCCCTGTTGCCTGCTTGTGCCTCTGTGTGCCCCTGTTGCCTGCTTGTGCGTGTGTTGGGGGGGCTCTGTTGGTGTGTGTGGGTCTGTGTGTGTCTGTATGTGTCTGTATGTGTGTCTTTGTGTGGCATTTGCCAGAGATTAAACTATTGGCATTGTAAATGACAATGCCATTTATTTATCTGTTGTGAAGACCAACACATAAATACAAATTTTGTCATTTACAGTGCCAATAGCTCAAACTTTTCAAAAGGCGAAACCATTGCATTGTAAATGCTTGTTTTGTTTGTCTGAGGTCATGCAGTCTTGCCTTTTTCCTCTGTGCCTTCCATCCTGACGTTCACTATGTTCTTCTATTTTGGGACCCAGTCATTCTGTCAGTGATTTACACAGGCTACGTGGCCTTGCCAGTTACACGCTTCCATTGGGCCCACGTGACACGGGTTTCCAATATATTTGAGCACAATTCTTTCAGTGTCATGGCATGTCTGGATGAGGCAATACATTGAGAAGGGGGGCGAAATGCATTGGGTAAATTGGACCCATAACTGTTGATGACGCATGTAAGAATCGTGTCCAGAAAAAGGCCTGGAAGGCATATCTGCAGCATCTGAAACTTGGATTAGATAATGTATCTCATGTGACATGAAAAAAGGCATAAGTAAAGAAATAAATTGATTAAATGGAATAAAATTGATGAAAACTTGATGAACTGTATCTTCGCAATGAAGCTATGAGCAAGCCGTGCGTCCGATGTGTGAGTGAATGACGCTCCAGTTTAAAGTTATGTATGGATGATGGCCCGCTACCTCTGTCTAGTACACTGATTTCAGTCGCAATGTTTGAACTGACCACCTGGTGGTGCAGTGGTACGTTTCCATAAGTATTAGCAGCCTTGTGAAAGGCAGCCTTTTTTTACAATCCAGAAGAATTTCCGGTACTCTTTATTGAATATCCACTCGATGCTTCACAACTGTAGGAACAGTCACAAAGTGTGTGATGCATTGTGAGTCTCAAAAAGGGGGGGGCAGCCCTTTCCCAACTCCTCCTCCTTGAAGATCGCAAGGGCCCCCAATGGGTTCACTGCAGCTCAGAATGACAAATGCAAACCGCACGACCCCTTTGCACATTCTGAATTGTAACTTTACATTCTTCAAAGGCATCTGCATTGGACAGGGATCACTTTGTGAATACCAGGCAGGTGCCCTGTGGTTAAACATGACGGTGAGGAGATTGATAAGCGTGCTTTCAGTCTGAAGGTTTTTACGCTTTTGCACCCGTGTCCATGTACTCTTTTGTGTCTAGAAAGGTGGTCCACGACATAAGTTGGATACATGATGTGGTGCCAGACATGGTCCCTGGGCCGAATTTCTTTCAATATGCTTTACTTTTGGTGGGATGATTATTGGTTAACATCAATGATTTCATTTTTCCTTTCCCTTAGGTGCTTTGCTCCCATCTATTGATGTTCTTCAGATTAGCCATTCCAGTTTTCTTTAATTCTCTGCCCGCTTTCTTGAGTAGTTCATGTGCTTGCTTGATTAAACCAGTCATCTGTTCACTTTACAAAAAAACAATCTACATTTTCTCAGAAAGTGTAAATAGGCACTTTCTCCCCTAATTATACGAGACATAATAGACTTCTCGGGACAATGTCTGGAATTCGTTGTCACTTTTATTTGGCAAGTAGGCCTGTTTTTCAGATGAGGGCCCAACATTTTAATATAAACGTTTTTTGTAGGTCAAACATACTTACAAATTTGAACAAATTCTGCACAACATTCAGCCCCTCATGGCAAAGAAACTTTACCTGCAATTCAGGCATGGATCACTGCAATTAAGGGCTCTGACAAACAAATGGAGAGGTATTCTCACCACTCCTTTGGGCTGCCCAGGCTGCACTGAAAAGGAAGAATCGGACCTCCATGTTGTGTTGTTTTGCCCCCTTTATAAAAAAGCCAGAGTAAGATGGATTCGGCAATTATGTAATAACTTGGGTCTCAGGAACTACCTAGCAGTATATAGAATCCTGAAATATGACTCTACCCCATTGATCGCCTTTGCTACCTCAAGGTTCTTGTTTTCAATGTGGTGCACTCGTAGAGCTAGGATTAAGGCTATAGGAAGTCTCCCAAGCTAGGTTGTAGTAAATGAACTCCTAGGAACGATAAGCATCTTCTACTATCAAGTATTTTTGTCATTTGGTGTTTGCCATATGCTTCCCTTCCTACTTTTATCTTCAATTTTAATATCTTGTAATATGCTATATTTGTAGCTCGATTTTATTCATACTTTTAATCTGATCGAATGTAAATTATTATACTATCCTTTGGATCAACAGTCAAAAATGTTTAGATTTTATATTGTGTTTTGTATACTGCTTTTATGGTTGAAATCTGCCGAAAAAAAGCTTTATTGACTGACTGACTGACAATATAAAAGTTTACAATGGCATTTTGTCAGTGCTTTAACCTACTTGTAATGTCCCCATATTTTGAATTTTTTATAATTGCCTGCCATTTTATATTTGTCCTGGCTGCCAGTCTTATAAAAGCACATATGGCAATGGTAAATTAATTCCCTGTGTTATGGCTTTTTATCTAATCCTTGAAAGCACCATCAGAACTTATGTCATAGAAACAATTAAGAAAATAGGTCAAATCGAGGTTTAGATCTAGTTTGTGTGATTGTCGATGACGCTGCACCAAATCACCAAGATATACTCATACTTCTTTTCATTTGGATTTTAACAAAACATTAAAGAATTCAAATGAGGTTCCTCTTCCATCCTTTTGAGTATTCCTCTATCTCCATACATATTGTTTATTATAACAATATCACAGAAGTTGTGTCTTATTGTTATCTCCCTTAGAGACAGTACAAATGTATGTTCATAACAGCATCTCTCTTTGTAAACAGTACATGTTAACCTTTTTGCCGCAGTGAAAATTCGGCCGCGGTGCGGGCGGGGCTAGGGGGTGGGCGTGGCGCTCCCTTTACTCATGACGGCTCCATACCATCATGAGTCACGGGCGGCGTGTGCTCATGACGGTGTGGAGCCGTCATGATCTCGCTCACTCACTAATTCGTCCGCACAGGTTGGGAATTAGTACCGCGTGGGCAGAGCAGCAGTTGCATGACGGCTCCACGTCATCATGACCACATGCCGCCCGTGGCTCATGACGGCCTGGAGCCGTCATGAGCATGGAAAGGGTTAAAAATGTACTTTTTTTTATACTGTGCATTTATAAATGCTTGCTTAATTTTAATTGACGCATCCAAATAAAAGCTGCTTCAAACAT
Organism: Lissotriton vulgaris; assembly: GCF_964263255.1. Lineage (NCBI taxonomy): Eukaryota > Metazoa > Chordata > Amphibia > Caudata > Salamandridae > Lissotriton > Lissotriton vulgaris. The sequence goes on from NW_028253487.1 coordinate 686,182, forward strand.
AGCCGGGGGAAAGCTGCTCTGTCCTCACTGTTGGGCAGTGGCAGAGTGGTGCATTCCTCCGGGTTGTGAACACACGTTTCACCGGATGGGACTGTGAATGCAGGCTTCTGGTGCTGTACGGTAGAAGGTCCCAGCTCACACCTTTCACTCTCACTCCAGCACCCACACTGGTCCCGCCTTTCTCACCTTCAGCCAGCCCTGTGTCTTCGACACGCTGGTCTGGGGATACAGTTTAAGCGCCAAGCTGTCTTCTCTTAGTCTCTCTTATCTGACCTCTGTGTGTGCCAACGTATCCTCCTCCTTCTTTGTTCTTCGACTCCATCTATTCCCTCTCAAAGACTCCTCTCTGAGCAGAGCCCTCTCTGCATTGCCTGCCCTCTACCAATCTAAGCTCAAGGAAGCCCCCCTGAGTTTGTCTTCTGAAGTCACAGTAGAACAGGGACCACCAGTACTTAAGGGCTACCATTCTATAAGGATCCATGCTGTATGCCGTCATTTCATGAACACAAATGTCACAAGGGGTTTACTTTGCATGTTTTCATTTTGATATTTGGACAAGTCGTTGCATATTATAACGTTTTGTAAATTTATGCGTAATGAAAGGCCGCCTTTTTGTGCTTAGGTTTCATTATTTTTAAACTTGGTAACACAATCCACACAAGTACACTCCGCACCATGCCACATAATTCCAATCAGCGTAATTTCACTCAACTCAACACACTTCCACGCCACACAGTTCAACTGTACACATTTCCATTCAATACCACATAATTCAACAAGCCACATATTTCAACTCAACAACACAATTACACAACACACCACATACATCCAATCCACACCACAGACTATCCCATCATGCCACAGAATTCAACAGCACACCACATAATTTAATTCTACAACATACCACTCCACAACCCAAAATGCCATTTCACATAATTACAGTCTGACATGCAATCTCACTCCACATTTTTCCAGTACACTCAAGTCAAGTCAAGTCAAACCACTTTATTCGATTGATTAAAATCATAAAAGTATACTATACACTATACAAAACATTATAAAAATGTATTATACAATAAAAAACACAATTAAAAAACATTTAAAAAGACCACTTCTTTGTTAAATACCAATAATCATGTACATAGACTTATAATATATGATTAGATATTTCCAGTAGAGCTGCCTGTCTGACCCTCCTACTTCTGACAGACGCAACTAGAAAGCTGGCAACTCTAAACATGATTTCAGGGGAATCCAGCAATTGTAGGAACAATAATGCAGGTTTACATTGTATAAAGTCCATCAATAGAGGAAAAATAAACCTTTTTCTGGCTTCTTGAAAAAAAGGGCAAAAGAACATAAAATGCATGGTGTCTTGGGCGGGGAAATCATCGCATTTACACGGGGTCGCGTCTTCTAGCCTGATCCAACCCTGCAGATCCCATAATACCAGGTGAATTTGGTTGAAACGGAATTTAGTCAAAAGCCATCTGTGAAAAGGGTTAGAAACGATAGACAGATATGATGGCATTGCTTTTGACGAAATTACCAAGAAGTGGGTCCTGACGGATGATTTACATAACTCCTCTGCTTCTCGGTCTGCTTCACTTTGCCTAACAACATTTTTCTTAACCCACTCTAAGTCAGCTTTACATAAGGATTCAGGATGAAGGTAAATCTCAGGATGCCCCAGTTTCTCTGATGACATTTTTACATACGACAGCCACTGGATATCCTTCATTCTATCTAGTTTAATAAAATCCTTTAGAATCCCATGATTTAGGGTAAGATTCGGATTCAACCAGATTCTAATCCATAACTAGATTGGGGCTATTTTAATTATATCGGAGATGTATCCTAAGCCCAACTCGAGATGAACGGAATGGGTCGCAGTGGATTGTGGGAGACCAAGGAGGGCACAAAAGAATTAGTTCTCTTCTGTCTGTATACAGTCAGATTTAATGTACCCCCAAATAGCTGCCCCGTACTTAGCAATTGCGATAGGTTTTGCTTTATATATAGCCAAAATAGCCTCAAAGGGTTTCCCCCCCCAGTCGTTTGACAAATCCTGCTATTGCGGCTGAAGAATTTCTCACAGCATTCACCTTTAAAGAGAGCTGAGGTGACCACGTTCCCCTGTCGTCAAAGACAACTCCCAAATAGGTGAACACTTTCACCCTGGTGATTTCTTCTTCCCCGCAATAGAATAATCTAGCGGTACCTTTACCAGCCCCTAAAGACATATGTGATTTGCCATTGTTGACCACCAGGTCCAGAGAGTTCATAAAGTTCCCAAATGAGTCCAGCAGTCTTTGTAAGCCCAAAGGAGTCCTGGCCAATAAAACGGCATCCAAAAAGTCTAAGGAGAATCCCTGGAAAAAGTAATTCACTCACTCGCACTAAGTTCTCTGGGTACTATTTGTAATCACTGGTCACAAACTAATTTATACCGTTCACAGACTTTTTATTAAAAAAACATGTAGATAAAACAGAATTCATTACATATTAAATTTTGTAATACATATAAGAAAACAAGCATTTAGTGCAATAAATAAAAACAATGTTAAAAATTATTCATCAGTGTATACAGGTAAAACAGAGAAGGAAAATACACATTTTAAAGTGTCAACAAATCCTATCAGAGTTAATCACAACATAATCTAAGGCAAAACACATAACACCTATTATCAAAAGTAAAACCCCAAAGGATAAAGAACACCTATTTCTAATACTGATTTCAAGATTCAAAAAGCCCTTACAGTATTTCTGATACAAATCCCATGTAACAATATACCTAATTACAAAGATTTCCTGGGCTTGAATTCTAAAAAACAAAAAAAAGCATTGACGCGTTTCGGTGTATCTGCCCTTGGATATTGGCACACCTTCCTCAGGACAATTCAAAGTCGTTTGGGGTTAAAATCATGTATCCTTCCTGTGTGTTAGAAAGGGATTGATTCAATACATGGAAAAAACGTTTCTGATTTAAAGTAAAGGACATTCCCTTACTGCAGATGTCTCCCCCCCCCCCCAAACCCTCACAACCCTCACGTCAATCACACAACTCTAATCCAGATAGTGCATCAAATCTATTGTGAGTGACAAGGTTAGACCCAAATTTAAAGTAATTATCTCCCCCACAGCCCTGTGGAGTTTCTAAGGGCCGGGTCTCGATAAGTGTGGGTAGTGTAAACGGTCTCATTCTCGCACTTTGTGGAGGGGCTCTGCTTAGATGTGAGTAAAAGTACCCTAGGGGGCGCACACAAATACTATTTGCATCAAACGACATAGAGGCTGCCCTTAACAAAACTGTAGCGACATGTTGTGGGTGTCTAAAATTTACAATTATGCATTCCCCGCTACACATCTTCCTTGATGGCCCGATCCAATTTGCCCTTCTGGTTGATATAATTTCTGTAGCAAATTTTGTTGGAAAGCCACAGCTCCTATTCAACCATGACACGGTTTTGTTTTTAATGGATTTGTGTGTTTCCTCGGCTAGCTGGGCAGAACAAGGGTCAAAGAGTGGTACATTGGTTAAAACCACCACATACGGGGCGCAGTCAGGCGGAAGGTCTATAAATCTACTTCTCCTCCCTTGACTGCTTCCTAATCTACCCTTTAGACCTGGTTGAATTTGTGAGTCTGCGCTAGTTGAGGAAGAAGGGACGGGTATGCCTGCATTAGTTCTAGCTATGGGCTGGGAAGGTTTCTGCTGGTTAACAACCAAGGCTTCCTTCTCTACTCCAACTGGACCCTTCCCGGTAGGTTTTACTCTGTCGAACAGAACCAGTTGTTTTTCTAAAAGCACTCCTAACCTCTTCACTTCTGCCGCAAGAGTATCCAATTTGAGCGCTAAGGACTGAGCATACTCTTCTAATTTGGCTTCAAATTTAGCTTCCAGAGAGTGGACCAGTAGCTCAAACTGCTCTGAGTTTAAGTTAAAACTCGCTGCATTGCTTCCATCCTGCAGGATATGTTTAGCGGGTTTAGGGATATCAGCCCTTTTTTTACTATTCTTTCCCCCACGTTTGCTTTGTTGATTCCTGCATGATCTTATTGGTCTAGAGGTTGGTTGAACTTCCTCTGTTTCACTAGAGGATGAGTTTAGGACTTCGACCTGCAACTCTGGGTGAACCTGGGCATCCTCTGTTAAAACAGCCCGCAAGCCCAACCCAGTAAGGTCATGTTCCAGAGGTTCCACCACGGTATTAGATACATCTAAGGCTACTTCAAATGGCCCCTTTCTACCTACGGAGGCTCTCCTATCGTTGTTAATTTTATGTACCATTTTAACCATATAATTATCGATGGCGCCTGCCCCCACTGTAACCTTCTCACTTTTTGAATTAGACATGATTTAACCAGGCTATACAATCTTTTGCAACTTTCGAACGTGTTATATAATTAAAGCAGTAAATGTCTGAGCACACAGTTATATACTGGAATGAATAGTAATATAAAAAAGAATAGCAATCTCACAATACGGGGGGCACCGAGAGCAGCGGCACACAAAAGTCAAAATCTGTGGCCCGGCCCAGTCTCCTCCTGTCCCGGACTGTCACAGACTGTCCCGGGCTTCTCCCGGGCGCCGCCCGCGCGCGTGGCGGGAGGCGTTCCTCTGCTTTGAAGCGCCTCCGGGCGCAGCCAGGCACGTCACCGGTGGTCTCAGGGGCACCTAGGGGATGGAGTCCCCAGCCGTTGCCCTCACGGCGCTCTTGATGGCGAGATAAGCCCCGCAGCCGTTTTCCTCACGGCAGGAGCTTCAAGGGAGCAAAGTCCGGTAAGCAAGTTAGACCCCCACTGAGCGCTCGGCGCTCCTCTGCTTTGAAGCGCCTCCGGGCGCAGCCAGGCACGTCACCGGTGCGCCGGTAAGCAAGTTAGACCCCCAGTACACTCAATACAACATCATTTCCACATATTTACACTGCACACCATGTACATACGTCTGCTACACAAATCCACTCCACACCACGCACAATTCCACAACAAACAAGTCCAATCCAACCCACATTATTCCACTCCACAACACATGCATACACTCCACTCCAAAACACATAGGTAAAAAACATTGTAATTTACAATGCCAATATCACTTTCACACATGTGAGACCAATTTGCATTGCAAATGTTTGTTATGCTATGCAGTCTGCTTGAAATTGAAATGCATGTTTCGTCAGATTACCGATAAATGAATAATTTTTGGAGCCCACATTTTTGTCCATTCCACCTTAAACTACTCAATTGTGATGGTGTTAGGTTAACTTTTATAAATCTGCTTTGTAAAATAAGTTCTCACAAGCTAGACATTTTTCATGCTAAACTCAAACACGTTAAATAGAAACCAATATTTATTTCACAAAAAGAAAACACTGCATTTTAAGAAGCATCGTCGGAAAAATGATTTGTAGTAAAACCATACACTTTTAAGTATTTACCGTTTCCATTTCTCAACATTAACAATGCACTTCAAGACACAAACAAACACAATTATTCATCGTCTACATTACCTACACAGATGCTCAGTGAAATTCACATTCAGATGTGCTTTAAGTAGTCAGTGTACATCTTGCAACTTATTTGTAGTTCCAAAAATAAATTATATGTGTTTAAAAACCAGAAACACAAGTACTTAAGTACTTCAGTACCATCATTTACAGTAACAAAATAAAATTAAATATTCTGGGTCAATGGTCCGTCATACCAAAAATGGGTACCTTAGTAAGAAAGAGGGATCATTTTGAAAAGCTCTAACACTACAACACGTTTTACATTGGAGGAACAAAGATCACAGTAAATTGTGCTAATGTATTTAGAACCTTTCGTTCTTATTGCGTTCTAAAAGCACTAGTCAATGTGCCAGCCATTGACACCTGTAAAAGGTGGCTTAGAACTAATACCCAACATGGTAGCCAGTCGCAGTCACTGGCCACTGATGTTTACGTAAGGTGGTAGATGAGGCAAAAAGTAACAACTGCGGCCATATCGGAGCAATAAACTAGATTTAAAGGTCAGTGGGATACTAGTTAAAACATCAATTTCAGTTGCCCCTTGATGTGGAATACATTTTAGGGATTCAACGATTCATTCAAGTGTTTTTGACAGCACTACACATGTTGTCCCGCAGCTGCTTCATAGGGCTCGATGTTTTATGGAGCATTCCTTGAGATAACCTCTGTAATTCAATGTTTGGTGAGCTATTCACAGAGCTATTTGGTGCTTTGTAGGATAATGGGATAATTCCCATTACCAACCAACTCTAAATCAGGCAGTAGCTTTCTATCTTAGCCTTGTGGTGTACTGAGATATCACTGCTTCTAATTTTAAATTAATCCCATTTCATGTATTCAATAGAATCCCGGATGCAACTGCCCATGGCGGACTATACATGTGAATGTTCCAATACAGATGGTGGCAGCAGCAGAAAAACCCTTCTATCAATTGAAAAGAGACCATAGATTCTACCAGTGGGTTTGGCCTTTGGCTTCGAGGTGGGCCCCTCAAGCCCTCCACTTCAAGCTTTCCACATGAATCACACGGTGCAGATTTTTGGCATTTTGAGAGTCCATGATCCATCTTAAGCAAGTGGGAAGGCAGAAGCTACAACATTGTGTCCAAGAAAGCACTTTGCAAAACGCGGAGTAGAGGGAGAGACTGGGGCAGCTCGCAGAGATGACAGATTTATTGTGAACTGTTCTTTGGTGAACGCTGTGATGGGATCCAGCCGACTGCTGATTTCTCTTGTGCATTCCTTTTAAGTTATGAGCAGGCTTTCTATATTCCCCACCTAACGTTTTCAGCATTGCATTTGTGATATTGCTTTATCTGCTCCTATGAGAGGTGTGCCGTCTATGTCAGGCATTGAAGGCGGGGTACCCTGATGGCATTTATGGGCATCAAACTTTCTAAAACATGCCCAACTTAGTTGAAGCTTGTAGGCCATGGCTTGCTGGATGGAGCAAAATTGTCTACAACTAAACAGCTGAAAAACTGAGATTCTCATTATTGGGAATCAGCTAAGCTTCTGGGGGCCCACATGAAGGCTTGAGGGTCTTAGACCTCTGCCAGCGGCCAAACAAGTGGTAAAAGGTTTGGCAATCTGGCTGGATAGTGAATTTAGGTTTGATCACCAGATTATTAGTGACATCCTGCTGTTTTGGCCTACTAAGAAGTTTCAGAGGATTCTTTAGATCCTACCAACATCCACACAGAAAACCATAATAGAGGTGTTGATCACTTTATGCCTGCATTATGGTAGGTCCTTTCCCCCCCTTTATTGTGTTGTCATTTTTTATTGAAGCAAAAATACACAACATGGGTACAGTGAAGGACAAGAAGGAATAAACTGTATCATTAAATGGAACATGGAACTCCCTCCCCATCCACCTACGGCTGACACAGGACCATCTCTCCTTCAGGAAACAACTCAAGACCTGGCTTTTCGAGCAGTAGCAGGACCCCTCCCCCCTCCCCCCAGCGCCTTGAGACCCTAGCGGGTGAGTAGCGCACTTTATAAATTTGATTGATTGATTGATTGATTGAAATGCAAATCGGAGGGTGGAGAGGGTGGGTGGGGAGGAGAAGGGCACAGGAAGATGGCACACATCACATGAGAGTTGAGAGGATAACAAATGTCGAGGAGCCAGCGGGCCGTGGGCCCACGTAGGGTATGGTAGGTCCTTTAACTTGGTCTCTCCAAGGCTTCCTTAAAAAGACTTAAAACTATTCAAAACGTCTTCTAGGCCATACTCCCTTGTTCGCTTCTTTGGAGGCACAGCTAAGAGAACTGCATTTGCTTCCCATTAAGAAGTGCATTTAATACAAGGCTCTGACACACCTGGAACCACACTGTTTTAGAAGTTTGTCACCCCTTACCTCCCTGCAAGATGCCTATGCTCGGACAATCTAAAAATGGCCTAGGTTTCTCCGATATACTGTATTAGACAGGGAGGGCAATCTTTTAGATATTTTCTGGGAACATCTGAAGACTTGGCTTTACTAATTGGCAAAAGCCAGACTGACTGAGGGTGAAATCTGTTTCTTCTGCAGCACTGAGAAACCCTATTTGAGTAACCACGTGCTCTATAAAACATATAAATATAAATACAAATATAAAGAATTGGGTGGCAATTTAATGAGTTAGGATTGGATGGTGTTACTGGAGAAGGGTAAAGGTGGCTTTTAGGGAAGAGTGGATGGGACACTGAATATTGGAATGAGGTTAGGGAAATCATTAGAATTTTAATGATGTTTTTTGAAGTGTACCACACATGAACTGAAAGCGCGAGTTGATGGGCCATTCCAGATGAGGGTGTGGGCTTGGATTTTGAAGAAAATCTAAATAGGAAGAGCCTGGATGAAGCTTGTTAGCAAGGGGCCTGAAATCAGCAATAAATAAGAGGGACTGGATGAGGCTTTATAAGGAGGACATGAGGGGGGTGTTTAGAAGCAGGTCTGGATAGGGCGTTTTAGAGAAGTTTTTATAGAGTTTTTCAACAGAGGGTCTGGCTTTGGCTTTTTGATGGAGGTTTGGAAAGCGGTATTAATCTAGTGTTGTAGACTGTCTAAATGGGGTAAAATATATGGGGTCCGAGTCACAAACTTCACTTTGTAGTACGTTTTGTAGTGCTACACAGGCGCTACAATACATAATACAAAGTTCAAGCACTGACTATGCTTATTGGTGCGAAGTTCCCCTCCTCAACTGCGGAGTCTCCGCACATGCAAGCATGGATTTTAGTAGTAAATGTGGGGAGGACATGGGGGAGTCGGTTGTAAAAGGGAAAGTCTTACTACAAAAAGGGATGGGATGAGGAAGGAGTAAGAGGAGGTTTAGGAGGGGTTTAGGGATGGATGTCACCCACTCACTCACACATGAGTAGGCCAATTGGTGGTGGGGACATGTAATTTAACTTTTGTAGTAAGTTTACACTCAGAATTTGTGTATACTGAACAAAGTAAACATACTACAAAGTGTAAACTAACTACAGAAATGTGACCTACTCTTGTGGATCAAGCCCACACTTTGAGTGAACCTTTGCTGTGGGGACTCCAAGGTGCTTTGATAAAGAGCTTTGCAAAGTAAGATCTGAACAGAGATTGTTTAGAGATTGGTATCGATGGGGCTTTTTTGCTTGTCAATTTTTTTATTCTCTTTGCAAAGAAAGGCTATTTCTGAATGTATTATTCATAGGGTTCTAACGATATATATTGCTCATTGACATATATCGCTTCCTATATGCCTTACTTAGATCATGCTGTTCCTAGAACCCCCACCATCTTTTTCATCCCCCTTAAAGCACTGACTACCACAGACTACAGTGATCGACAGCTATAGAGCACTTGCTTGAAACTGAGCTGCTTTTATTTATTTACACTAATTGCAAGGAAGAAATTCTAGGTGTGGGAAAGGGTAGAGCTTGGCTGTGTTTTTGTGTGTTCACGGACTTTGCAATGGGATTCAAGGATTCCGCTTCCTCTGTCGTGAATCGAGATCTCTGAGGCAGACAGGGGCTTATGTTTCGGGCTTCACTGACTTTTCTCCCTGGAAAACACTTTCTCCTCTCAATCCGTTTTAATACATTACATGCTGATGACCAGCGAGGAGGTTTGAGGAGCCGACCTCCCGATATGTGGTTCAAGATCCAGTAAGCATATGAAGGAGGTGACTGAATCATGTACCTCTACCTTGACTGGCTCTGTACTAAACAGAGAGAGGAATGGCTGGAGAGATAAACAGTGTGACTCAAATGGTCAGTTGAAGCTGATGGCTCTTAGGTGTTCAGGGCTTCAAGTTCAGTGATCTGGCTAACACTCATTCCTTGGAGTTACTGCCATCGGAATTCTGAACATCAGACCAATTTTCTTCCTATTGTTGCAGCCCGTGTCTTTTACTATATATATATATCTTTCACTAACGTGCTCAATAAAGCGTTTACACCAACACCACATGGAGACTGACAGTCGCTAAAGTAAGCTGGTCAACACTTTCATTTGTGCAACCTCCCAATGACACTGAATAATGCCAACAGTTTGCAACAATTGAAATGCATGGTTTGTTCTGATTTTAAGTTCAATTAGTGAACATTGACCATGCATCATCATCATACTGAATTATTCAGATCATCAGCATCTTGCTAACTGTCCTCCACACATCTGAGGAACCTTAACTCGACATACTTTAAGATCAAATTGTTTGGAGGATCATAATCCCTATATAACAAATCCAAACTTTGGAGCCACATTTTGCTGAATACTCAAAAGGCTTGCACATTTAACATCCTGTTTTCAAGTAACATTATACTTTACAGCGGCACCCCTGCCACCAGTAATACTGCACGTTCCTATATATAATAAGCATTCACAGGGTATCGACTGGGAGTGCAGGGTTACGGTACGTCCAACGAAACATCCTTTTCCGGAGGACACTGAGAACAACGAGGACAGTCAATAGTATCGACAGAAGCGTGATTCCAATGATGAGCAAGGCTATGAGGGCGGTCTTAGCCTGTCTCGCATCCAGGCTGCTTCCAAAGAGCTCTACGCCTGCTTGGCTGCTGCCTGAAAAATAGAAAAATCTCATATAAATGCTTTATTTAATTAACACTGTCACAAGAAGTTTTAATTTCAGAAAGTATTCATACCTTTTGTAACACCATATTCTTCATATGGGCCTACAGGATCTATTGTGTTTGATCAAAAATAAAAAAAGACAAAGGTCTGGTATTAGATCATTCATTAATTAGCAGATGAAGGACTCTTCCTGGCAAAGGAACAATTCTGAATGCATGAATATCTTGTGCTCAGCCCAAGAAAAAACATTTCGTAGCCATCACAAAAATGCTCCAGGTGTAATATAATGCTAAATTGTGTTGCTTGCGTGTATCCAAGATTCACGGTATTTTTATTTATTATTTTCAACCATGCAAATTTATTAAAGAACAAAATATGATTGAATAAAGGAAAAAGTACAAAAAGGGACAAAACGTAACACTCTCAATACAGCATCCTGTTGTTATTTTCCATTGTTTGAACTTTTACCTCGAGTAATTATTTTCTGGCTTTATTTTGCCGCAAAGTATTCCAGGAATGACCAAAGGAATAAAAACGCTTTGATCCACTGAATATTTGGGGAAAGAAACAACTGAGATAGTAGAAGAATTCTTGGAGTGAGTAAATAGCCAGTAGCGGGGCGCATGAGCGATGGGACTGAGACAGAAAGAAGTGGGAAGGCTAAACCTGGGGGCTGCCCTGCAACTGGCTTGATGTTATGATTATCAAAACAAAATAATAAAAAGAAAATATACAGTTTATTTAATAAATACCCTTTAAAACCCCAATTAACCCCAGCAGATGGGCGGCCCAGTACAATCTGATTGTCCAATCAATACCTCAAACTGAAGAAGCCCTCGCACAAAATGGAAATTAAACTAGGTATTTTATGGAAAACATAAAATCCCAGGTAAGTAGACATAGGGCCTTATTACGAGTATGGGAGTCTTCAACAGGGGACCACCACTGCGGTGGTCTCAGGAAGACCACCAAACTAGTGGTGTGTCTGTCCGCCGGATTACGAGTTCAATCCAGGGTGGGTGGGCGGTGCTGTGGCAGAGTCACTGCTGCAGGTATGTTAGGCTCATAGAAGAGCCTATACAACATACCACCACCGTAAGAGAGCCTACTGCACGTATGTGCACTGTGTGGAATACACCATGCCATGCATGCCGCACAGTGCATGCACGAAAGTGCAATTATAGAGGGGCACAACATGTGACCCCCGCACATACCTCCTGTCAGGCCCCCTTACCTGCATTTCGATCACACTTTTCATGGTGGGCTCCCTGCCATGAAATGGGCGATGAAAATGCAAGTCGTAATAAGCTCGGCGGTGCAGGCATCAGCACCGTCAGCATATGCAGGCCCCTTTCCACACCACCACTGCCGTGGGATCCTGGATCCCAGCATAGGCAGCAGTCTGATGGCCATCCCACTGCCACCATCGTAATATGGCGGTCAGACCACCAGGGTGGTGGTGGTCGGACCACCACCATGAGTATGGAGGTCACAAGGACTGCCATACTCGTAATAACCTCCTCTGTTCATGTTAATGTTATCGCCCTACTCCTCAGTGGGTTTCACTACATCTCTGGGTAGATCTCCAGTTTTCCTTTTCAGGTCCAGTGGCAGCCTGGCAATAAAAAAAAATAAGCAGATGCCTAAAACCAAATTAAGGAGGGGCTCTAATTAGAGGAAACAATCCAATTAAATAAAATTAAAATCGGTGGAAAAGTGAAAGTGCCAACTACATAAGGAGCCAGACGTTGGCAGCTAGTCCACGTCCTCCACTGTTTCAGTCAAGTTATTGAAGCCTATATGAGTGTGCACTGGTGAAGCATGGGAGACCGGCTACCTTCAAGGAAGGGCATTTCCAGATGACAATTTACGGACGCCCATCTTATTGGAGTACACTAACAGTCAAAAGGTATGTAGCTAAGTTGAAATCTCTTCCCAAGTCAGCATTGGAATTCCTGCGGGTACCATTAATATAAAATGTGGCAAAGGGTTGATCCCTACCAGCTGCTTTCCTATTCTTCTCTCTGACAGCAAGCATAATGGCGGATGACCCTTCTGCCCAACTAAAACATATTGTTCCACTGCAAGACTCACCGCAGAATTCAGAAGAAGCTTGATTTTGGAAGATGGCAGGGGAACGAAGCTTGGCTGCTTAATGTGGCTTCAAGCAGGTTCAGCACTTTAGTAATAAAACCCCTAACGCTTTTTTTTTAAGCTTAAAATGATAAAATGAGTAAAAGGAGTTCCTTTTTAGGTCTCGGCTAGCATGCGCAGCTCGCTCGGCAAAATTTAATGATTTTGAGTAGTTTCAGTAAAGGGCTTTAAGCCCCGCCCCTCTCTTCCATTGGCCGGCCTCACTGTTCATGCTGAACGGTGGCCAGCCATTGGAAAAGAGCTCTTTATGTTGTATACTTTTGGCTTTTTCAGCTGGCCCACTTGGACGGGCTCGTCTGCTTTCCTTATGCCGTGAAAGGTTTCTTATCTTTATGGGGCCATGTTTAAACACATGGCCCAATAAAGACAAGAGATTGAGGCTTGTTTTGTTTTCCCTCTCGTAGCTCCTCAACCCCACTCTCTCTGCTGTCCCTCCTCCCTCCCTTCCAATCAATCATGGGGTTCCTTATTCTGCAGACTGCACGAAGGCCTCCGACCCTGAGCTTGTTAGGACTTGAGAGCTGACTTGCTTTTGGTGTTTTTGGACTAGTATAAAGTGTCGCCTATGGCACCTCCCGCAGCTGCCCCCTGTTCCCCGTAGATTCCAATCTGTAGCATGATGTTCCCCCATAGCGTGAGTGCAGTAAACAAGGCACGTCGGCTCTCCCCTTTTAAAGCGTGATGAGGCGCACCAGGGCGAGAAGGCGGAAATGCCCCGCTGGTGCCAGCGCCAGGGGGAGGCCAGCTGACCATCAGCGAGGCATTCATTCCACGTGCCTCTCCAGTTACCGCATCCCAACGAATTTTAAGCCCCCCACCCCCACTAAGGTTTTAGGGCCCTCTTTGTTGAACAGCTCAAAACATGTTTACGTTCAGGGTGGTGTTGCCTCGCGCCGCCCCAAGCAGCTGTTGAGGACTAAGGTGCCCACTGCGGCCACTCGCCGGGAAGTGCAGCGTCTTAAGGAGCAACTGCAGGGCCTTAAGGAGCAGCTGTTCACGTGACGATTGCAGGTCATTGGGGAAATGACAGTAGCTTCAGAACTCAAGGTAGGTGAGGCGTCCTTTGCATTGTGAGTCTAGTGTCCGTGAGGCTCAGGGGTTCCATGGACACACAGCCCTCCTCCCCCACGATTGAAGGAAACCAGACCCCCTCCACTTACGGAGGACGCAGCCAATCCCTGTGCCTGTGACCTGCTGAGACGCAGAGTCTGCTTTACTGCTGTCAAAATGTCAGCTTGAACGCTCGCTGGTTAAATATCAAAGTCGACGAAAGTATTGGGGTGCTTTACATGAGTACCAGTTATACTAGGCATGTTCATTTTTGGTAGGCACAGGAGAAGGAGAGTAAGATGTGCTCCCTCTGTGCTTCCTCCTCACTTCCCTCCGTGATGTGATCACCCTGTGTGCTTCCTCCTGACTTTCCTGCGTGATGTGCTCTCCCTGTGTGCTCCCTCCCCACTTCCCTCCGTCATGTGCTCACCCTGTGTACTTCCTCCCCACTTCCCTCTGTGATGTGCTCACCCTGGTTTGCTTCCTCCCCACTTCCCTCCGTGATGTGCTCACCCATGTGTACTCCTCCCACTTCCCTCTGTCATGTGCTTACTGTGTGCTTCCTCCCCACTTCCCTCCGTGATATGCTCACCCTGTGTGCTTCCTCCCAATTTCCTCCGTGATGTGCTCACCCATGTGGGCTTCCTCCCCAATTTGATTAAGTTAAAGCCATTTGCTTTGCTAATGGTATTGTATATCAAAGCAAATGGCTTTAACTTAATCAAAGGCGAGACCTATTGCATTTTTAATGCTTGTTTCCTTAAGGCGAACTTTAAACAGTTTCTTCAACATTAGCTGAAGTTCCACTGCCAAGGGTACACTCACTAGTCCCTAAGCAACAGAATTGAGGTGGAGAAATTAAACTTCAAAAGCCTTAAGTTATGTTTGTATTCAGTTGGCCACACCATATTTTTTAACATGTGGCTTCTTGTCCAATCTCATGACTTGGCTTGGCTATACACGTTTAGGGCGGGAGCTGATGGGCACTTTTATCCAAACTCAGGAATTTAAGTGCAGTATGACACATACTTTCACATATTAGTCTTACCTTTGTCCATCTCACAGCACCTTTTCTGATGTTTACACAGTAGGATTGTAGCATTCTTTGACCCCCCAGACATTTTTCTCGTCTTTATAGTGTTAATAGGGCATGTGTCTGTTGGGTCGTTAATCTAGCCCTAGGACCCTTTTTCTAACGTTTTATTAGATTAAACCAGGCACCTAACCGAATCCTCAACCATCCACCAAAATCCTCAAGTTTGAGATAAAGAAGACCCCTCCACCTCTACCTGCATCTCTGAGGTTACGGGGAGAGGGAGTGGCAGCGGACCAGTGACCTGAGCCTTTGGCTCTTACCCTGTGGGGTGAGGCTGCAGGTAAGCTTGAGCGACAAAGGCCTTGGCTCCCCAGGAGGCGAATGCGTACAGCTGAAGTCATGGTGCGGTCATGGTGCGGTCAGCGACTGGGGGCCAGTGGCCTGTGCAAGAAGTCAACCAGATGACTAGATTACGGTCTAGGTCTGCAGGACTGGACAGATAGGATAACCAATAAATGGGAAAAGAAGAGGGACAACCCTGCTAGGAATATTTTCACAGCAGGGAAAGAATGAATATTCAACACAGTATGTAATGACGTTTGAGTCATTGGTAAACCATTGTGAAGCAGCAAATGTGCAAGATGTTAAGTTAGTCTTTATGGAGACTAAAATATATATGATAGAAGCATGGCTTATTGGGACAGGTAGCAGCAATATAACTGAGAAGGTAAAGAGGAGAGCTTGGAGGAGTCAACAGACAGTGAAGCAGCCCAAAAGGTGTTACCTGACTGTCAATGTTGTGCCACTAAGTCATCTTTAAGATGTGAAATAAATAGTGAGCCTTCCAAGACATATTTTCCTTCCAATCAGAAAGATCCACCAGTAACTTCCACGCCATACAGCTAAGCCCCCAGATAAATAACTTGTCATGAGTTTATGAGTTCAAGTAAAAGTATGCACCACTGTCCATACTATCCTGGGGACACATTAGTCTCTCATTTGGGAACAACTTATTGGTCATATCAGGCAAACTGAAAGTCAACACTGCCAAAAATCATCACTCAGTGGAGCCATTTTCACACATTTGGGGTCTCTTTCATGGCTTAGATGGGACTTTTTCATAAATTGCATTACTTTTGCCGTGTGTTTTTTTGTGGCAGAATTGTGCAGTAAGGTGAAAATGTAATTCTTAAGTCTAATGACATTTGATGCTGATGATGGGGGTATTTCTTGCACCTTGAGGCAGTATTGTCCTTCAAATTGTCAGTTTTAAGAACTATTTATATCGGCTCAGCTTTAAATCTCATGTTGTGTTTCTCATACTGTGATAGAGAAATGTAATGTTGCTATAAGGTACAGCCACAGTTCTTTAGGGGGGAATTTCAAGAATTGTGTCAGGGGTTGACTTTCCCACCCATTTTCCATCACTTACAAAAGGTATTTTAAGACGCCATCAGAATATTCATATATTTGTATATTATTTGGGAAGATCTACTCTGCTCACCTTTATAAAATATCTATTAAATTCTTCTTTTAAATAAAAAACATGGTCTATGAATGCTTTTAAGCATAAATTTGCTCCTTTTCTTTAAAAGAAAAAAATTACGTCAAAAGCCTATGGATTTTAGATCCCAATGGGTTCCCTAATAATAGAAATATGTTTTTACAAAAAATATTAGTGACCACATTTAAACCATAGCCATTCAGCCAGATGATTAACTCGGGTGAAAATATACAAGAGGTAATCCCATGATGGGTATATGTTTCTAAAATATTGTGTATTTTGGCAGAAATCTGAATAAGAAACCAGCCTTAGGTACGGGTTCTCTGTCATGACAAAACACCCATGCCAGAAGTATCAACAAATGTAAATTCTGCTGGTTTGGTAAATTGTTAACTTGGAAACTACTAAAATGCCTTTCTAATGTTGTTCCTACATTGTCTTATCAGTTTTCAAGGGTGCCCCTCTAGTGTATCCTCACAAGATACCAATAGGATTACTCTACCTACAAGTTACACCCTGAAGACCCAAAACACCATGTCTGTACCAACTACTGGGGGTTGCTATCTTGAAGAGCTCTGGAGAGGGCTAGACCCGTCCTCCAGCAGGACAGAAGACCATGAATCCACACCTGATTTTCGTCTGATGGTGAATGTTGTTTCCATGCCAGCATGAATGTGGTCGGTTACATGACAATGCAGTAACCAGGTCCCAGGATTTCCCGCTATCAGCTCTATGGTCTGAAACGTCCCAGGAAAAAGATCATACACATCCGCCCTGTGCTCCTTGTCGGTCTGCGGAAAGAAATGACAAAACAGTAAGTTCACTAGTATTTGATTTTTTAAATTTAAGTATTATTTTGACAGTCATCTGTCCCAGGTTCAACTTTCCACAGGCAACCGGACAGCTGTAAATACTTTATCACCAGATAAGGGTGTCTACTTTTCTTTTGTCGATTTATTATATAAATTCCGCATATTCTACATTGTACATTTTTGTAAACATTCCATAATGTCAAGAATCATACCACCACCAGCATTTTTAACATCACCTGGCGCAACCACCCATGAATTGGGAAACACGGCAAACAGTTTTGCTTGTCTATGTAGAAGTTCTAGAAGGTGATTCTTCACACCTCATTGGAAATTATTTTTATTAAAACATTGTTTGGGTAGGTTGAGATTAAAAGAATTCAAGAATCTACCTTTGTTAGAACGACTAGGTGACATTCATCTCAACAAATGCATAGATGTTAGGAAAATAAACAAATGGGGTAATTGAACATTCCAAATGTTACTATGGAAAGCAAGATAGTATTAAATCTATTGAATAATGTGTGTCGGCACAAAGATCTCTAGCACAATGTGTGATTTCGAACATGACAACTGCCAGCAGGTTTTGCAAGATCAAATGTTAATGGAAATCAACTACAAAAAAAAGTATAGGAAAGAGTATGGGTGAATGCAGAACTGGCATGGAATGCTACTTCAAAATTAGTTAAAGGGGTGGAACACTCTGAACGTTTTATTCAAGAAATTAGAGCTGACTCTACATTTCAAGTACATTCTATGGTAAGTGTTTTTGCTGAAGTGTCAATTTCTCAACATCAGACCTGGCAAGTGGGAAACATCAAGTTGTCTTGAATGAAGATTCCACAATGACATTTGTTACACCAGAAGGTATGTTTTGCTATCATCCTCTTAGCCTGCCAAGTGTGGCCTCCGATTTTTTAAAAAACGGATGAAATAAACTTTGGATGGTATTGGGGGATCAGTGGCGTTCCAGGATGATAACTTAGATTTTGGCAAAATACATGCTTGACCATGACCAAAACATATCCTTCAGGAAAAAGGTCTCAAACTTAAGTTTTATAAGTAAAATGTTTGTAGAAAAGAGGTTGAATACAGAATCCATACCATTATTAATACTGGTATAAAGCAAAAATCTGCCAAGTTGAAGGTATAATGAAAGCACCGACGTCTACGTCGAAGGAAAAATTAGTGGCTTTCCTTGGATTAACTTAATTTCATACTAAATTTATACAAGATTATGCTACTAAGGTGAAACAACTCAGATTTCTTCTTCTAAAAAAAAAAAGGGGGGGCATTTTCCTTTCTTCTCTGACAAGAAGCTTATGGGGTAGTGGTTGTGGATTACTATTCTGAACGGCCCGCAGTAAGGATGATTGAAGAAGTTACATTATAAGTCACTGTGGAATTATTAGAAGCGTTATTCTGCAGGGAGGGATTGTCTGAATTTATTGTATCAGCAATTTACAAGAAATTACACTGAGCAATTCTTTACCAGTCAGGTATACAACATTGGATAAATTCTGTAATTCACTGTGAGGTAAATGGTCAAGTGAGAGATCGAACAGATTAACACCCAAATCTATTCAGTTAGCTTTCAACGCCGGAATTGTTTGGAGGAAAGCATTGGAATCCACTTTTTTAACTTACAGGACTAAAACTAATCCTATTTCCTTGTTGACTCCATTTCGGTTGTTATGGGGATGTAAAGCGGGTTCCAAATTGGTATCATAGTAGTTAAAAATAATTGTGGTGGATTTTGGAATTGATTAACACGAAATGAGAAATGCTGTGGATATGTACAACAAATGAAGACTTGAATGGACAAGAAGGGAGGAAAAAACAGTTAAGTCTTGGGCGAAAAAAAGGGACTGGATTAGACTGAAGAAAACTTCTTATTCTGGTAAAGGTACTGCACAAGGCCTAATCCCATGCAGGTAATTGAGCTTTTCAAGAATGCAGTTAGAGTAGAGGGTGGAGCTATGTCGAATTTAAAAAGGGGGTCCTTGCGTGGTAAGTAAGAGTACAGCATGAGTTAAAGAATGTAGCAGAATGTAGAAAAGAGTTGATTGCTGCGAAGATGATAGAATTGTGCTTATGGGCTTGTCTGGAAAAGATGCAGTAGATGGGCCATTTGAGTTGGAAGGATCTAATGGGGCTAGGATTGCAGCAAAAAAAATGCTGCATGTTCACTAAGTAGTGGAATGAGTCCTAATGGCGAAATGCAAGGAATACTAAAAAGTGTACATTGTCGCAAGCTGCCTCATGCTTGCAGGATTATGTAATGTATTGTAGAGTTGCATTTTCCATTCACATTTGGTATTATCTTATGGTAATTTTAGTTTATTTTCTTTACGACATTGTGGAAAATAGATAGTAGAATATTTAATGTATTATTTTGTTAAGGGGAAAGATGAGCAGTATTATACTAGAAATGAAGACACTGATGACCACTCCATCAACTTTGTGGCAATGTGTAGCTAATTTAGAAGAACAAGATTGGTACAACAGGAGCATCAAGCAGTTCCACTCCAACTGACTTCAGCCAGTGTTCCTCAGTTCTACCTTCCAGCTAGTGACATTTACTAGTCATAGAGTAACAAGGTTAGGAAAAACGCATGACACACAAGCAGGTGCCATGAATAGTTATTCATGACATGCAATAGTTAACACTGGGAGGCTCAACCAATTCTCCTCTTCACATACTAAGACAATATGGTGTAAGGGCTCAGTTAGGAAAAGTGTGTTGGTCTGTAGTGACCTTGAGTTACAACTCACAAATGTAGCTGCCTTTCTTTCACACAGTTAATCTATATTGGGATGTTACAAAGATACTTTCCCACTCACAAGTATTACAATCAGATACACATCTTTTTAACTGCTAAGTACATTTAATTTGTACTAACCTTGAACAGGAAACTCTGAGCATGGAAGTGGACAGTGTGCATGTCAACTTCATTTCCAAGTCCCATCAAGTACCAGTTTGTCTTTTCTCCTTCTATCATTGTCAAGCCATGAAGGTTTCCATAGATCTTTCCATTTATTGCTGACGAGAAAAAATATTTGATGGTCAAGAAAAATTTGTTTTTGAAGTACAGAACTGAATTTTTTGTAAACATAACCGTTCTTCTACACATCTTTCCTGCTGTGACAATCTTGGACTTGCCTTATTTAACACTTAGACAAGAGACACCCATTTACGGAATTGCAAACAAATGTGTTACAGAAACTGTGATTTCTATTTACAATTGTCAGAAAACGACATAAATAAATCAAGAGCTTCTCATTTTAAAAGGACGAATCAATTATCCCGGCTTGTCAGAGTTTTTCCCTCCACAGTAGACCGAAACAGATCTGTACCTGATTTGCTTCTGTTTCCCCATCCCTATCACTATCTGCCTCCAAGGTCCATAGCATCTGGTTACCTTTCCTAGCATTTCCTGCCACTATGCTCATCAGCGTTATTGGTATAGCTGGTTTAACGAAGAACTGAGACTACAGCTCCCAGAACACATTAGCATGCCGAATGAAGCCCAGCACTGAAGAATATGGTAGAGACCACATGGCGCAAGCTGGCAATTCTAGGCAGCCATTACCTGGCTCACTATTTTCTGCTGGAGCATGACCAGTGGCGGCTACTCCGCTAAGGCAGAGGAGCGTCGACCCACTGCTCACGCAGCAGTGTAAAAAAATTAAATCATAATAGAAGTTTTTCTGTTATTATGATTTTCTTTTTTCAACCAGGCTGGGTGGGGCAGGGCTCCTGTGACGTCGGGAGGAGGAGTGGTTGCTGCACACGCCAAAGTCCTCATGACTGCTTGAACGGCCCTCTCGGGCTGCCCCAAGCAGTCATGCGCACTTTGCATGTTCCTCATCAGGCTGCATTACACAGCCTGGTGAGAAACATGCAAACCCTTCCAGGTCGCGCCTGAGCGCCGAGCTACGTCGCTCAGTCCAATCAGCGTTGTGATTGGACTGAGCGACGTAGCTCAGGGGAGGGGCCTGAGAGCTTCCTGGTTCCGGAGAGACGACACGACAGTGGAGAGGCGGCTGCGGACTCGGGTAGACTGTAAGTACTTTTAAAAATGTTTGTAATGCCCCCCCTTGAGCCCCCGTCCCCTCGCCCAACTCGCCCCACCCAACCCTCCCTCCCACCGCAACTCCACTTTCGTTCCTTGCCAGCCGCTGCTGAGCATGACACACAAAATGGCTGAAGGCCAGGGCACCTCTACTTGTCTATCGGCTTGGCCCAAATATTGGGCCCAGGTTGGTTTCTAATATGCAGGTTAGTAGCAGGACAATGCACAGTGACCACACTCATCACAGTGCCTAAATATATATATTCCCCTGCAATACAGGTAGCAGGCAACAAATTAACCACCACTGCATATAGAAAGCCAACTGCAGGCAATGCGACCCTCCATGCGTCAAGCGCACACCCAAAACATCTCATTGCAAGTATACCCTACGGGGAAGTACTGCGTTTAAAGCGCATATGCAGTACCCCCGAAGAATATGAAAGGTGCAAAAATGAAAGTTTAGAGAGGTTGCGAGCCAGGGGTTATACAAAAGATATGCTTACTAGAGCTACAATTAAAGCAGGTGAAAGACCTCGAACAGAATTACAACCACCAGATATCGAGGTAGAAAATGAAATTGTAAGCAGCCAGGAGACACCAAGATTAATTACCACGTTCAGTAGACAGGAACGTAAAATAAGAGCAATACTAAATAGAAATTGGCCAATTGTCTTAACCGATAGCATTTTAAAAGAAGACCTTTCAGATAAACCTCAGGTAACTTTTAGAAAATGCAAAAACATGGCCGCCTATGTCTCACAACCACTGACAGCAGGGGCTCCTGAGTCTATGTGGTTGCCAAGTAAACAGGGCTTCTATAAATGCACAACCTGCCGGGCATGCAATTTTGGCGTGAACACCACTAAATATAACACCCCTTTTAGTGAGTATGAATATAAAATCAAAGGCAACTATGACTGTCGTACAGAATTCGCTGTATATATACTCACATGTACGTGCGGGCTCAGATACATGGGCAGCACTATTAAACCAGTGCATGTAAGAATATTACAACATATACGAGCGATTATCAACAGCAATCCCACCTATCCGGTAGCAAGGCATTTTAAGGCAATTCATGATAAAAACATCAATTGTTTAACCTATTATGTCATTGATTCAGTACCGGTACCCAAAAGAGGTGGGGACAGAGAAAAGCGTTTGAGACAGATCAACTCTGTCTCATCTTCCTGCTTCCACACCCTCCGCCTCCTTCGTAAGACCTTCAAATGGATCCCCCTCGAACACCGAAAGACAGTCACTCACGCCCTGGTCACCAGCAGACTCGACTACGGCAACGCACTCTACGCCGGAATAAACAAAAACCTCATCCGCAAGCTACAGAACATCCAGAACGCCGCCGCAAGACTGGTCCTCAACCTGCCAAAACACTGCCACATCTCCCAGCACCTGCGCACACTCCACTGGCTCCCCGTCGAGGCGAGAATCACCTTTAAGATGCTCACCCACGCACACAAGGCCCTCCACGGCACCGGACCAGCATACCTGAACAGCCGACTCAAATTCCACGCACCCCAAAGGACCCTACGATCAGCCCAGCTTTCCTACGCCGTGGTCCCCCGCACCAGAAAGACCAGATCGGGAGGCCGCTCCTTCTCCTTCCTCGCGGCCAAAGCATGGAACGCCCTTCCGCTCCACCTCAGACAGACAACATCGCTCCCCATCTTCGCAAGAAACCTCAAAACCTGGCTCTTCGACAGACCCCCTCCTTGATGGAATGGAACCTGCACCCCCCCACGCCCCCATCCCTAGCGCCTTGAGACCCTTACGGGTGAGTAGTCGCGCTTTAACAAACTCCTGATTGATTGATTGATTGAGACAGTTGGAGACGAAATATATATTAAATCTCAATAGTAAGTCTCCATACGGATTAAATAACACGGAAGATATGCACACGTTCTTATAAATACAACTGTAAAATATGAAGCAAAATACGGTAAAAGATGAATTAGATTCTTATGCAAATGCGCAAGCCAATCTCTTATTCCTAAAATTTCAAATACACTTATATTTTTTCATTTTTTATATGCACTGGGCTCTTTTTCAGACAATGCAGATAACATATTTGGTTTTATGCCCGGGCTCGGACTATTAACTATAGAAATTTGTAAAGAACTTAGTATGCAAATGTAATATAAAATGTCAAATTATCGGTTTTTTAAGGATAGTCATTACTAGGCATTGTTTTGCACATATAAAAGGAGGAATTTCCTTTATGTACTGTGACTGCGTAATTTTGCACATAATTGGGTTTACAGGCATTTATGCCGATATCTGGTTTCAATTCTAAAGTTTTATTTCTTTAAGAGTTTTAACATGAACCAATGCATAATATTGCAGAACAGTGGATCGATTTTTAAGCATTTATGCTGCTATATTTAAATTCTGAAATGCGATTAATTTTAGAGTTTTTTAAATATTGTAAAATATCATGCAATTGTATTGCACATATTTATTATCTATTTAATATTTATGGCATGATTTTTGCACATTTATGAAATGATGCATGTCTAAACAGTGACTACAAAAAATGGAACCGTTAAGACAACATAAATAATGTGAATGTTATATGGCATACATAAGGAGAAAAGTGCATTGTCTTAAGTAGTATGTCTTCACTTTTTAGCACCACGTGGTGAGAATGGTTGAAAAAACAAGTATTTAATGTGGAAGGTTAATGCATGGTGGCCATGTGATCAAGGTACTTGTTAACCGAAACGCGTCATGCCAGAGAAGAACCGTGACAAAAGAGAATAAATCTTCCTGAAATATTTACCTGCTGCGTGGTGGTCCATTATTCTGTGGTACGAAGTACGCTGAATGCAGAGTCTACAAGGATATATATATATATATATATATATATAGCATATAAGTTTATCCACAACGTGAAGAAATAACCATCCGGCACTCCAGGTAGATTTTACAGAAACACATTTGGGCTTTATTCACGACGAGATTACAACATCTACACGTTTCAGCAGACTCCTGCTGCCTTGTGTAACAATCCTGAAAAATGAATCACCTCTAGGCACGTTCAGGCTTAAGAGGGTGGTCTGGAAATTTAAGTTACAAAGCCTTATCTCCAGCCTCACACTTTTTTTTAGATATACAACTGAAAACAAGGTGATTTGCCCAGGATCACACAACTTGCGACAAATGGGGAAGTCAAGGTTAGAACTCAGATTTTTTCAGTTGCTACAAAGGGATGGCGGAATAGACAGGTGAAGCAGGAGTAACCTCCAGAATCCCATGGAAGGATGAGGCCAAATGATCGGACATTCAGCTCCAACTAGTGTGAATCCAGGCTAATCCTTCTCTTCAATGTGCCATACAGTGAATGATGTCACAACCACAGTTGACATCACCACACAAAGCACCATTCTGGAGTGCCTATGGTTAGTGTAGTGATTGAAGGCTGGGAGAAAAGAATTTTTTTTTCTCTACACTTAATGGCCATTTAATGTTTTACATATGCAACATGGTGTTTAAGGGGCTAATCCAAATCTAATCCTTAAAACATATGGGATAACCAAAGAAGCTTTTCTTTTAGCAATGTTTTTAAGGTTTTAACTATTAACTAGAATAAGGTGTTTCCCTTAAGAAGAGGCTGAGAACACGAGTTGGCAATCAGAAATACACTAGAGACTGAGTGACTTACTTGTGGCAACAATAGGGGCACTTGTCCCCAACGACCCTCAGCAGCTAAAGGGACTTTATTAGGGGTGGCTGAGCAATAGGCCACCACTCACGGAACTCTACGGAATTTGGCAGAGTTTTTGGGCAACTCCACGCAATTCCACAGAGTGAAACTCCTCAAGTTCCACTCAGCCCTACATGTGAGGCAGAGTGCTCCCACCTTCCTACTGTTTGAAAAATCTTCCTTGAGTCACCATATATCCATACTACTATTATAAAGAGAGAGCCCAAACCTTTGAGGCGGGTAAGCTCAAGAAGTACAGCACCAATCACAGCACCCAATACAGCATTGGAGAGGACAGTTGCAGCAGATCGACATAGTCTATACAAGTGGCCACCGTATACATTACAAAGGTAAAAGAACCTTAGGGGTAAAGTAATCCCTTGTGGGCGTTGTGCTGTCAGTGATGGGAGCGGCAAACAAACCTTCACAGGACTCCCTTGTAGGCGTGGGCCTTGTGAGAGGGGTGTGGACAAACAGCAAACACCAATAGGCGCGGCATTCACGGGGCGCGCCATTTCCCGTCATTACTGGTAAAAGCAAAAACGGCATTGTAAACAAAAATCTTCACGTTACTCCGTTGTGGGACTGGCCGTTGTCAGAGGGGAGTGGCAAAACATGAATGGGTGCCGCATTCACGGGGCGCGCCTCGTGGACGTTGTCAGAGGGGCTTGCCCAAACACCAATGGGCAAGGTTTCATGGGCCACGGCATTGCTACAGTGCTCACACGGGGGCTCAAGCCACTCAGCCTAACAGCGGGGATCACAAAGCTTTGCATACTGCTCCTGTGCTCAAGCGGGGGCTCAAGCCACTCACACTAACAGCGGGGAGCACAAGCTTCGCTTATTGCACGCGCAGGCCTCGCAAGCATGCTGTCATGCACTGCAGTCTTAGCGTACACAGATTTACAACAGGCAGCCTTCGCATTTACCACTGCCCAAATTGCTACGGCCCTCAAGCGGGGATTAAGGCCAATCAACGTACCAGAGAACATTACAAAGCTTTCACAAAATAATTGTTCACACATGCACAGGCCTTGCAAGCACGCTGTGACGCACTGCAGTCTCAGTGTACACACATTTACAACAGCCACACAACGTCGGACATAAGCTCTTAGGGATTCTATAAGCAAATTACTACACAGCACCCACAAGATGCAAACGTTACCGCTAAGGAGGCACATATCATGAACGCTCTTCCTAACAGTGCATGCACAAGCGCACAACCATATTGCACAGAACTTTCCAACTAACATTATCGTCTATGATCAACTTCAATAAACAGGTACATAACGACAGGTAAGCTCAATGATAAATAACGCTCCTAAATAATCTTACCTTTTGTGATACTTACCTAATGCTGCTAAACTCACGAGATCTTACAATAAATTTTGCTTGACTATTACAACCCTTTGCACACATTCTATTTCAGCCCCTGACAACATCGGCACGGGCTGCTAGTATAAATATATAGACATATATGAAATATTCAGTTTAAAAAACAAATATTAAAATAACTCTAAAGTTAGGTGAGAATTTCAGTGACAATGTAATGATTTAAATATACAAAACCACTGAAACTGTGGGTGATCCCAAAGTAATTGGCCCAGAGCTGGAATGATTCCGCCTGTAGTCCTGGAGGGACATAGACACTTATCAGTACTACCGTATCCCAATCTCACTTACCCAAGACCACATGTAGCAGCCCAGGTACACCAAAACACGTCTGTGTCACCTGGAAGGGAGGGATTTTCTCACCAGGAATGCCACCCTCTGGAACCCACTGTGTAGCCTGTGCGTCCCGCCACCACGTCGTGTCCCCTGCCCACGGGGGCACAGTAGAACCCCTTTAAATGCATTTCATGGAGAAACTCAACATCCGCCACGTAACATTCAAGTCTCTCTTGATCGCGCTTCCCAACCCATTTACATTTCACGTGACAAATCGAAGGTGGTGCGTCTCCATTGCACAGTTTGCCAGTATACAACACCTGGAGGAGCTGGCCGCCCCGACGGGAGAGGGGGTTAGCAATACTGGCCTTCCATTTCCTACCCTGGCTAGAAACTGCAAAATCAAAACTATACCCCAAATTCCCACCCAGCGTATCTTACAATGCTGCAGTCTTAAAACCAGCTGTCACCCCAATGCATTGTATGTCCGTTAACAAACACACATAAACATTTGGACCCACATCAATTGAAGTCCTCAGCCCCCCTCGTCAGTGTGATTGACAAAATGGCCCCTCACAGTCATTACTGTCATTACTCACCACTCCCCGTGTTAGCGCAGTGGACAAGCTCCATATCTCTTCCATGCCCACTGATCCAGTAGTGCGCCCACCTTACTGTCTGTAGCATCACGCTAGTTTGTCCAATGTCAAAGGGTAGCCCTCAGTAGAGGTCCAAGATAGCCGTCTGTGTCACTAATAAAACTCTCTTCTGACGAGTTGACGATATCTGTTTCCAAGGCCTCCCACAAGTTGGTGATCTCCAGGGAGGTTTGGTGTTGGAGATTCGCCACCACCCTCGCTTTGTCCATCTGCTCTTGCTCATTGGTTGGGGTGGTATGCAACCTCCTCTGCTGTGTCTTCCGTCTCCTTTTCTTTCCAGCCATCACAACACCTGAAACCATTCCTCCTTCGCCAGTGGCTAGTATTCCTATTTCTCCAACCGGTCCCAGACAGCAGCTGCCGCCATTGGAAAGTCTCACAACCCAGAACAGGAGAGCATACCGACTATCCAATTTGAAGAGGTGTTACTTAACGAACCGGAAGGATTCCTTTTGGTGCTGGACGACCGCCATATAATCGGGGTAAATGTTCACCTGCGCACCCTTCACCATCCACAGGCCATGTGTTCTCGCCGCCTGCTATATAGCATCCTGACCCTGGAAGTTAAACAAGCGGGCAACCATTGCTCAAAGGGCTGGGCCCAGGCAATTTCAAGGTCCTCCCCTGTAACTACGCTTCCAGGGATATCTCCACACTGGGGCCTTCAGACTTCTCCAGGATCCCCACCACCCGAATATTGGTAGGAGCAGCCCTCAAAGTAAATACTTTTTGGACTCTCTCCAGGGCCCTCAGGTAGGAGCCAATCTCTGTTACTGATAGTCAGACCTGCGCTACAGTGCTTTTGGTATCCCCCACTCTGTCCGCTACCTTACTGTGGTCGGTACTAAGCAAATGCACCACCTACGACACAGAGTCGATTTTGACCACCATGGCCATCTTGCCAGATGGCCAGAATTGTGAGTGTGTGCATATCCAGGCAGCTGTCTACTGGCAGGGTCGGTTGGCCGCCCCCTGAATCTCCAGGCATGCTGCACGTTCCCCACCGTACCCACCATCTTAATGGTGCAAGGGCAGAATATGGTGCAACAGCTCCAGAGTTGCCACCAACCGGCGTTGGGTGGTCGCCCCCTGTACAACCACCCTTCAGTTATGGGTCAGAGGACCCAGCTCCAAGGGTAGCAAGCCAGACAGGGCCTCTCTGCTTGGGGCAAACGTGCAACCCCCAAAACCCGGGCATGAGCGCCCCCTCCACCCTACATGCCTTTGTCCAATTGCCCAACTCCAGTGACTCTAACCACAATTTCCGGTGGAGGTGAAGGTTCCCTTCCTCACCACTACTGGATTCTCAGTCAGGGCCTGGTGCTATACGCCGTCTGTAGCATTCTGCCCGAAGGGGGTTCCAGGCCATGAGCGGGGTAGGGGAGGGGTGGACGAAAGCACATCCAGTCTCTAGTCCATTATACACAATGCCAAGAGGGCTACCAGAAGATCGTAGACTGGGCTCTGTTTCAAGTGTCCTCCAAGTCAGGCTATGGTTACCCAGAGGGCCCGGCTACGACAGCCTGCTGTAGCATCAGCACTTGTAGTTCTTGCTTTTCCCCACAGGGGGTCCAGCACACTCACCAGTTCAGTGGGCCTCTCTACCATCTGAATATACACCAGGGTCTGTGCCCAACTGGCTCCTCTTCTGCCCTGCTCTTCTTGGGGGAAGATGACCCCTTCTCCCTTTACTCTCCTCCATGACGGCTGACCCCAGCATAACACAATTCTTTCTTCTGTGGCAAGGGGAGAGAGGTGAGAGGAAGCATGTCCTCTTTGCAGGCTTCCCGTGCAGCTCCTCAGCCACTAGAACCATGTTTCCCTGAGAATGAGGGCCACATACCGAGATATCTCCCGCAAGTCATTCTCTCTGTCAGGGGGCACTCCCATACTGGTATCCAAATGAATCTCTGATGCGGCAGCAGCCGCCATGCTGAGATGCAAATGGAAGATGGCGGTTTGGCCAGCTCCAGTCTGTTTGGTGTAATTGCTCCAGCCTCGCTGGTTTCCTTTGGCCTGCGCGGCTTCAAATGGCGCTCACGCGAATCTCTGTGCTCTCGGCAGCACAATCCTGGTAACTGCAGCACCTGGGGGTTGGGGGGGTGCAAGGATCCCTTTCACTCACAGGCCTGGGTCGAAGCTCCGGGTTCAGACGATCTTTGTCATCTTGCATCAGGCCACGCCACCAATTAAACTTAACCCCTTCGATGCTCATGACAAGCTCAGCTCGTCATGAGGCACGGTTGAGCTGTGCTGATGACGAGCTGAGCTCGTCATGAACAAAGGGAAAACATAATAGTCTGCATAGGAGGGGAAAACCATAAGCAGCGATGGTGTTAATTAACACCCTACACTATATACCTACAAGCCTAGCAACCCACAACTAAAATAAATCAGTATTACATAATGTACATAATTATCAATTTAATAAATAAATGTTTATTGTCACTCAACTTCCCACCCTATGCTCCTACAAACCCTGCAACCAGCACCTAAAATAGAACTAAAACATATAATTACAACACAATTTACATAATAATGAATTAAGTAATCAATAATAAATGAATAATTGTTATTTATCACTTAATGAACTTCCCACCCTATACGTCTAAAAATCGAGCAGCCTGCACCTAAATTATAATTATTACACAATTTACATAATTGATACTCAACTAAATTATTAATATATAAATAATTGTTAATTATTCCTTAATTAACTTCACACCCTATACCCATACAAACCTAGCAACCTGCTACACCACTATACATTACTAGTAGCTTTTAAATAAAACATTATAAATCACTTAAATGACAAACTAAATGTAAAAATATTTTTTGCCGAGATTTAGGACTCCCGATATTTACAACAGGATATTTTGTCCAAATACCCCATCATGTGGTATGACTGTTGTCTAATTTCATTTTTTGATGCTAAGCCAAAGGCTTACCCTACAGTTTACCAGCTTTCCACCTATGCCTTTTCCAGAACTGGCTGTGATTTTATAAGGGGGTGGGGGTCATTTTTTGAGTTTTAACACATTTCGTCCCCTTTAGTCCTGTCGGGGGGTGTGTCAGATCAGATTCAATTCTTCTATGACTTCCTTAATAGAGAGGAAGACCAATATATTCCATGTTACTCATGTCCTTCTGTATCGTCAGTAGACAGACACCTGAAGCAATGGACCAATCCCTATTCATAAACATAGAGAAAAAGAAGCAAATTGTGCTGAATTTGGAGGTATGTAAAAAAAGGTTTGGCCTAGTCAGTGTAAGCCTCCCACATAACAAAGGAATCCTTTGTGTGGCTTTCGCCTTGCATCAGCTTCACACACAAGAGAGTGTTATTCATCACCACATTCTTTTTCACTCCCCAAAGTTGCTTTTCCCCGACTGCACCCACACGTCTGTTACAATCTAAGTGCTTATTTTTCAGACCAAATCGCAACATTTAAGAGGACATGCATGATACTGATTCACATATGCGTCTAGCACAAGTTGAAGCAATAGCGGAGTGGTAGCAAGCTGCTACTGACACCATTTTCTCCATCGAGACAATGGAAGCATCTTATGCCACATTTAATTTGAAAACAGGTAGCCCTCATGACCCTTGCACAGGCACCAGGGATCCATGCGTTCATCCATCCTACCTTAGCCACAGAATGCAGCCCTAGTTCTTAGAAACAAGGGATTATCTCACCCCTCGTTAAGCAGCCTGGCCTTGTTCTGCCTGTTTTTTAAGAACTATTGTCCAATCACTCTCCTCCCTGCCATTTTCAAAATGATGGGAAATCATTTATGGTGGCACGTTGGATAAGTAGCAAGCTTGGAAGCAAAGCTGGTACTGTTAGATCTGTTGACAGGGTTTGATGGGTTACTCATGTAACCCTCAATGGCGGAATCAGGCTGCAGGACTTACTACCCCATGTCTGTGTGAGTCAAGACTGGACTAAGCTGTGCCTTTCAGATCTGCTAAACTTCATGTTAGCTTCGGAGTCCCTCAGGGTTTTGCCCTTTCTCCAATCATGTTCAGGTTGTATATGTAATTTCTGAGGGCCTTTGAGCACTCCTAAGTCTTTAAAACATTTTCAGTTGCAGATGGTACCTAGCAGGTGCTCAGATTTGATTAACAGGCATTGGACTCTATTGGCAAGCTGGGTGATTGCCTAGGTGCCATTTGAGCTTGAAGTATACATAGTAGTAGTAGTAGTAGTAGTATACTTGTAAAGCGCACAGCTGCCCCAGCAACGGGGCGTCCCGGCGCTTGTATAACGCCGTGGAACCCTTCCTGGCTCTCCCTGTGAGATGCCCCTCCTGGGCACCCCCAAAGTGAAGCCAGGCATCCCAGTGTTGTTGGGGACGTTGTGGAGATTAAGCAAGCTATTGCCCAGAGTTGCAGCGTGGGACCCATTATTAGAGTAGGCGTCGAGGCGAGAATTATCGAGTCTTGAAGCTCAACAGCGACAAGGCAGGGGTGTGATTATTGGAAAGGAACTGGGTGACTTCTCTAATCAGGACCTATCTTTCGCAGCCCAAGTGAAAAAGCTCTCGGTGACCAGATTTTTCCAGTTCAGGATAGTGCTGAAGATCCTCCCTTTATTGACCTCTTCGATGCATGCCTCAGTGGTAGATGCGTATGTGTTCTTACACATGGACCATTGCAGTCCTATCAATCGTGGTCTGCCAGAGTCCTTGAATCATACATGTCAGCACCTCCAAAACTAGTCGGTCAAACTGGTTTGTGGGCTCAATAAATTTGATCATGAGCCTTCGGCTCACTGCTTGCTTCACTAGTTTCCTGTAAAACACCAGGTTTATTTTAGTTCACTGAGCTTGGTCCACCAGGCCTTTAATGAAGCAGGCCAGACCTTTCTATAAGACCTTAGAGTCCCCCTTTGTACTAGCAGTCCTACAAGATTGGCTTCATTATTCTCATCAAAGTTCTGGCCCCCAGTTCTGGAATACTATACCAATCACACAGAGTCGCAGTGTGGATTACAAACATTTGAAAATGAGTCTCCAGACCTATTTTCTGGTACCTTTAACTACTTCCTTGTTTTGCTTATTACTACTGCTAGTACCAAGGTGCCTCAGTGTAATTGTGCACTAAACAAGCAAATAACATACTCATGGAAATCTATGCAAGTTGTAAAATTAATGCACCCAACTTACTCTATACAGAGAATCAAAAAGAGTAGCAGCCATACAAAATGTTTGTGAATGCCCATAAAGATCTGACTATGTGATTACTTCTTGTATCTTGCATGACCTCCTCTATCCTAAACCCACAGAAATTCCTTTATTAATCCTAACCTTCAACTACAGATTGAAAATCATAGTGCAAATATATCAGATGCTCTACAGCCTGTTCTTCCCTCTACAGCCCCTATATCTTCTTCTGGCTTCTTTCTCTCTAGAACTTCTTTCTTTCAACAAAATATCACCCACCGTGGATTTTGTTGCTTTCCTCAAAGTCTTCGAGTTCTTTGAAGTCCTCAGGATTCTTCCGAAGGAATTTCCTGATGTTTTCGTGGAGATACCAAGACTCATTTTCATCAAACACCAAAAAGAGGAGAGCAAATTCACGATCAACATCATTCCTGAAGCCCTGGCTGTTCAATATTCCTTTCCGGCAAGTTATCAGGGGTCCAACGAGACCACTGTATGTGTCCTGGAAGTAGACAAAAGACACTCATTGTTTGTAATCATACCCACTCAGTCTACAAACATTCCCTAATTTTCTATAAGGTGCTTTCTGCTGCATCCCATCTAGGTTTCGCCAAATATATTAAAATCAATGGAAATGTACTTGCATTTTAATTTCCTACAATTACATTTGTTTTACCCTTTCCTCTTGAAAGTAGGACTAGCCTCACATAACATCACTTGCTAAGAACAGTCCATGCATCTAGGAAAAGTGTAATTTGAGCATTTTCAATCATATTTCTAAAGCTAGTTGTAGAGAAACAAGTAAGGCAACATACTATTTGTGAGATTTTGAGCTTTTATCATTGTAAATGACAATAGACACACAATTGATGGACAGAATGCAGAACAAATTCAAACATTCACCCCCAGTCGTAAATGACAATGCCTTTTATTTGTATTTAAAAAAACATCGAATAATAAAAGGATTTGTCATTTACAATACCAATAGGTCAAAGTTTCTAAAATGCGAGACCTATTGGATTGCAAATGGGTGTTGTTTACAAGCGCCCCATGCTGCTTTCACGTTAATAGAGGCCACAACCCTTTCTTTAGACAAGCCGTGTCTAAGGAAAGGGATGTGGTCGCTATTAAAGTGAAAGTGCGGTATGGGGAGCTTTTACCAAAAAAGCATTTGTTTGTCAAATTGGCAAAAAAATGCTTTTTTTTTTGTAAAAGCACGCATGGCATGCTGAATGTTGCAGGAAAGCATGTCGTGCCTGCATTAGGAGAAACTCATTAAAGAAAATAGGGCTTACAGACTAAATAAGACATCCCGTGTAACAACAGAAGCAAAAGGGCCAGTCTTCATGGGAGGCTACAAATGAAGACAAGGCGGTACTAAGGAGGGACTAACAAGACTATTAACAAATCAGAAGCCAGCATTTACGAATGGCAATGAAACAAGCCAATGACAAATATGGGCAGAGAGTAGGCGGGGCTTCTATTGCACACTCCAATACAGCATGGCTCGTAGAGCAGTACATGCGCTGTCCAGGCTCGACCTATAAAGCAGAGACAGAGGCTTGCGAGGGACCATTGCAAATGCTACCCAACAATATTTTGATGAAAATGCAGATCAGATTGTGGGGAGGCCATATAGAGCTAGAGCCCAGCTGAGGAGGCAGCGGGATGGCAGTCATGTACCAGCGTCGGGAGCAGAGCTTGATGATCCTTGAGAACGCGAGAACATATTGAACAAGCATTTACAATGCAATGGTCTCGCCTTTGCAAAAGTTATAGGTATTGGCATTGTAAATGACAAACTTTTTATTTATGTGTTGGTTTTGAAAACAGATAAATAAATGGCATTGTCATTTACAATGCCAATAGCGTAATCTATCGCAAATGCGAGACCTATTGCATTTACAATGCAATAGGTCGCGTATTTACGCGAGTTGGAGCTATTGACATTGCAAATACCAATGCGTTTTATTTATGTTTCAAAAACCAAAACATAAATTAAAGGTCTCTCACACTGCTGTCTCTCTCACACTGCTGTCTCTCTCACACTGCTGTCTCTCCCTAGAACACACACACTGCTTTCTCTCACACTGCTGTCTCTCACACACACTGCTGTTTCTCACACTGCTGTCTCTCATACACACTGCTGTCTCTCACACCGCAGGTGTGGGTTGTGGGATGTGGGTTTCCAGCTCATATCACACACACACACACAGAGCCACAGCCACAAACACACACAGCCACACACACAGAGCCACACACACAGAGAGCCACACACACACAGAGCCACACACACAGAGAGAGCCACACACACACACACAGAGCCACACACACAGCTAGCCACACTCACAGAGACACACATACAGAGACACACACACACACACAGACACACACACACACACACACACACACTCAGAGACACACACACACACACAGACACAAACAGACACACACACACACAGACACACACAGACACACACACACACAGACACATGCACACACCCTCAAGGTTAAAGTACAAGAACTCGCCACCATGACATACATGTGACCACTTTAAGGGAGTCTGGTTACCGGGAGAAACCCGAGTGTTTCCGAGGATGAGAACTGTAAGGTATAAGAGCGCCAGAGCGAAATGGAGGCAGGGAGATCTACTAACAGAGAGGAGGAGAGCATGAGAAACAAGGAAAGAAAGGAGGCGGGATGTAGGTCCCTTTTAAGTTTATATTGAAAACAATAGATTTCTGAAGCACAGGCAAGGGATTGTGCAGGTGATACCTAATAAAGGAAACCAAATTAAACAACCCAAAAATGCTATCAGGTGCATTTCACAGAAGGAACTTAGCGGACAAAGGGTCAGAACAGAGGGTTGTGGGGAACACTAGTAATGGTGTCTAATCAATAAAGTGGACGAACAATAACCCAGATGAGGTAAATTAATGAAACAGATGACCTACTGCAAAACAGTGTACCGCCTAAATCTAACAGCTACACTTCGTCCCACTACTTAGATGATCTAATTATTCATATTTGGTTACAGCGTTTACGCCCTGTCACATAGAGGTAGGGACAGAATTGTTAATCGACCACCACAATGCAGCTGTTTGTCACTCGTGGGATATACAGCACCCAGCGTGAGAGCCAGTAGAAGCAGATGAGACATCACAGTGAAATTGCTAGCTGCAATCGGGCTAGTATCTCCTATTGTGGAGAAGTGTGGCTCAATGGTTAGAGCGGCAGACCCTGATGCAGAGGTCTGGCCCGGGACCAGGGTTCAATTCCCTCCTCAGCGGGTCTTGGGCTCAATTTCCTCGGACCTGATAATTCTCGCCTCGGTGCCTATTCTAATCATGGGTTCCACTCTGCAACTCTGGGCAATAGCTTGCTTAATCTCCACAACGGCCCCAGCAGCGCTGGGATGCCTGGCTTCACCTTGGGGGTGCCCAGGAGTGGACATTTCACAGAGAAAAACCAGGAAGGGTTTCAGCGCCAGGACACCCATGGGTATTAGTGCGCTTTACAAGTACAAATTACATTTACATTTTATTTGCCCCTACTGGCTGCGGAACACTTTAACAACATGACAGGGCAATATTATAACACGCGGTCAGAAAGAGAAAGTCTTGCAACGTGTCCCTGCGCATGTGCTTCAGCCGATGAGGAGCACACTACACTAGCTAGTTAATAATGCAATTTAAGGTGGGCATCTTGTTGGTAAGGCTCAACTAAGTTCTCCCAATATTCGTAAGCATTTATTGAGAATTGTTAACAGTTTATATGCGACCGAGCAGCCAACATGACCCATCTGAAAAGACTATCAAAACAACGAAAATAGTGTGTGAGGTAATGACATATTACCGCCGGGGGTACAGTGAGTGGACGGACGGTTTTTTCTCTGCATGTCTGGGGACGTTTGGAGACGTTTTTCCATCTCATTTTTTTTTTCTCTCATAGAATTGTTGCAGTGCTTATTATTGATGCTGATCTCTTTCAGAGGATCCTGGCCTCTCTCTTTCTTTTCGTAGCGCCTTTGCTCTCTGAATGTGCTTTTAACACTCGCTCCATCAAAGGATAGTTAGTTAAAAACAAGCTCCAAATAGCCCCTTTCTTTCATTGTAGCAATCTCTTGGCGTGAATACAGGGCAAAAACAGCCAAAAGGGGAAGCTACAAATTATAATTAATGGCAATTAAAGCAACCTGTTAAATAAAGGAGAGATCGCAAAAGAGCATAGAAGAGCAAACGTCGAAAAATGTGAGCGCAAAAAGTAGAAAAGGATGCATCACCACGGGAGGTAGGCATATCGGCCAGGTTCCGCTTAGTACAACTCAAGATTCTACACCGCACTTACTACACCAGACCACTCCTACATAAAATACAGCGGGCGCCACACCCATACTGCCTCAGGGGCTGCGGGGAGGAGGGTACTATGTTCCACACCCTGTGGGATTGCCCACGAATCCAAGATGTATGGAGGCAAATTATGCGCACTGTCTCCCAGGCCATGGAAGTGTCAGTCCTACCAGAACCCCGTAAGTGCCTGTTAAACATTTGGGACCCTAATGACCTGGACCGGTATGGACAGCTGTGGGTTACGCTGGCTGTAACGGTGGCCAAACGAGATATAGCGCAAAAATGGGGTGCCCCGGAACTGCCTACAGTAGCTGGGTGGATCAGGAACATGGACCTTTTAATGGTGAAAGAGAGGGCAGTATATGTGATGCGAGCTTGCCCCCGTAAGTGGAATAAGGTGTGGACGCCGTGGAACAAATATAGGGGAGAACCATGTGCACCATTGCCGGAGGGCCGGGATTCAGAGTCTGAAGAGGATGAAGACTAGATGGAGTGGGTCCACACACTGAGCACTGGGATGTGCCGAGAGGGTGCAGGGTGGCAAAGTTATCTTGGGATTAGTAATGCATGTGTGGAATGGCCGACTGCTGACTGTATACGGAATTACCCCATGCCAAATGATGACCTTAGTTGGGTTAACTGTTTTTGTTATGCTTAAAAGTTGAACTGTTAGGAGCGGGTAAACATACCAAGAGTGAGATACGCAAGGATTACCGTGAGGAACTGTTATGAAGGTATGACATGAAACCTGTATTTATCGGAGTCTTATGAATGCTCCATGCACATAACAAGGTGGCAAACGTAAGTTGTTGGATCACGACATGTTTTTTTCCATTTCTCTTGATTAGAAATACCACTGGTACACAAGCGAGATCTATGTATGCCAATGTGATTGTATAATATGCCATCTTGACAATAAAGATTTTTCAAAAAAAAAAAAAAAAAAGTAGAAAAGGAAGGAGGAGGGTCCAGAGCCAAACTCAACTTCAGCAGGGAGAGGGAAAAGGGTCTGTGCAGGAAGAGTGGAGTGGAAAGAAGTGGAAAGCAGGGGAAACAAAGAAAAAGTGAGATATTCCCAATTTAAGTGCAACCGGAGGTGCAACACTAGGTCTAATCCCGAGAGGAGGTGTTTAAGGGCTTTGCTGTGGAAGCGGTCCATGTAGGACGGATGCCGCTAGCAGTTTCCTCATAAACCTTCTAGCAGTAATCTTGGCATTGTTAACGGATTACCAAGAATCAGAAGCAATCAGAGAAGCCAAGAGCAAGGCCTAGAGCGAGGAGGCAAGAGGGCTATAGTGGGATAAAATACAAGCACAAAAACTCAAAAACATAAATGAAAATAAAGGGGGTAACATTACATTAAGAAGGCGCTGGCTACTTCGCTATCTTCTAAATATTCCCGTACTCCGGTATTTCGATAAAACGCATCTCAAGGGACTCCTCTATGAAAACACGTACTGCCAAGCAGAACCTCAAAGGGGAGAAAATGAACGACTTCAAGACTTCAAGGCATTACAACAAACATGCAAGAAACCACTTCAGAATCCGAATAAACAGTCCCTCTATCCCAAGGAATCTTGGCTTAATCTAGCTCAGGAAACGAGTACCAGAATGGAATCTAGTTCAAGCACTGAAGCCATATTTCCTTTGAAAGCCATACCGATAGTCGGCACTTCAATTCTCTGCAAGAGTCCCTTACCTGCACCCCCAAATACTGAAAAAGGGAAGCAATCATATGCCTTATTCTCCTGTGCTACTTCGAAAGAGATTCAGGAAAGCAGTCATGCATTGCCCAATAGCAGACAAGCAACTACCAAAACACCACTATCATCATCATCAGCAGCACACTACAAATAATAAATACAATACAATACAATACACACACATTTGAACCTCCAAGCCAGAATAAGATCTCTCAACAAATCTCTCATCAGGCTCTGGAGACTGTATCGCCTCAACTAGCAATCCTTTGCAACCCGTGCTGCCCCTGCTACCTTCCCGAGTTGAGACGATGTTAAAACGAAGTAATGGGGCAGACATCTCTTGAAGGTGGTATAAGTAGGTTTAATCAGGTAGAAAACAGCAGGTATATAGTTATAAGAAGATCCTTGGTAAATCAGGTAGTCTCTGGTAAAGCCCCACCAGGAGCAAGGTCCACTCTGCTCAGCCCATCTCACCAACTGATCTTCCCACATACAAAGCCACCCTAACATTCCACATGACATCATAGCAGGCTGAGCAGGCAGAGAGAGAACCAAAGAGGAGAGACATGAAAATGGCAATAAGCACATTATAACACATCCCCCTCTTTAATAACTAAACAAACAAAGGAAAAGAAGAAACAGAGAATGTATTAAAATATAGAAGCAAAACATCCCCTAACCATACAAAAGAAAAGGAGAAGAAGAGAATGCATTAATACATGCATCAACAGGAAGAAGAGAGAATGTATTAATATAAAACCAAAAGGAGAAGAAGAGAAAGCATTACTAAATGCAACAAACTCAACCCTCCCCATGGATAATGATCATAAGCACAAAAAGAAATGCACAGATGGAAAACGCACTTCCGACAGAAAGAAGAAGACACAGTATCAACACAATACAATACCTCCTTCTCCCTGAAAATGATCAAAAACAAAAGAAAAACAAAACAAGAAAAACCATCCTAAAAACCAATAATCCAAAACCGCACACAAAACCTAATGTGCCATACACCAAAAACTGCAATAAAACAAATCAAGCACAATACTAAATCCGGATAAACTGGGGCAAGACAGGGATCTACAACCCTTAAGTGCACAAATCCCAAAATAAAGGTAGCAAGTGTGTACCCGTCACACACAGACTGTGTAGCCAATTGACAAAACACCAGAAAACCAAAAACCTAGGGTAACTCTTAACCCCATGTGTGTAGCAATCACACACAGCATGTACACACTAATCAAAAACCAAGGGAAACTTAGAACCAAAGACACTCTCGTAAAACTATGGGCAAGCTTAAACCCACGACACACACGAAAAACTATGGGTAAACCCTAACTCAATTGTCAAGAATACTAGACAAAATTGAACAAAACTTAAAAATTCAGAAAAAAACGAGCACAAGCGTGCAGACAAGACACTCCCGCAACACACGCCAGAACACAGAATCAAAGGAACAACCGCACACAAAGGAAAACAAAACATGGATCACCAAAACCCACAACAAAACCCAGGAAAACCACAAAACACATGACAGCCACGCACAACTGTACAAGGGACACACCACCAGAGTCAAGGAAAACCACACATACTCATCAACAACACCCCAGAAAACAAGAGACAAAAATACAAATGACCAGCATAAATAAAAATGTCTCATGCTCCGGTGAGCTGTTTCAAGTAAAGAATGTTGTAAATACAGGAAGATTCGCGACGTCTTCCTTAAAACAACATTATTCAGACAAAACACACTTCAAGGTTACAAACAAATCAACCACAGTAACATGCCTTCAATACAAAGTTGTGAATATGCAAATGTAAAACAAGGTAATATTAACAAAACAAACTAAAACAATAAACGTGGTCACCGTAGTCTAGGTAGATGAGCGATACCTCACCCGAAAATCCAGTCAATAATCCTTCATCCATAGTCCAAAAGTTGCAGGAAACATCCAGCGTAAGTAGAGAATTGCGCCACAAACAGCACCATCAACACGAGAAGTCCCCTCATGGTTGAACGTAGAATCATCATGAAATCCTCATTTGCGCATGTAAATCCAGATTTGCGCATGTAAAACCAGGTTTGCCACAACTATAATAAAGTTAGCCTTCACGTAATGAGATGTTGGCAAAAGTAAACATCACTCCCCTGCGATGTATCTGCTA
The DNA here is from genome assembly GCF_964263255.1 of Lissotriton vulgaris. Lineage (NCBI taxonomy): Eukaryota > Metazoa > Chordata > Amphibia > Caudata > Salamandridae > Lissotriton > Lissotriton vulgaris. The sequence goes on from NW_028253487.1 coordinate 726,815, forward strand.
GTCAAACTTGGAGGTGAAACGTCGTGAAACCCAGGATAACAAAGGGATTCATCCCAATGTCCCAAAATGGCCGCCACAGCGTCGTTCGGCGTCGCTTTCTAAGGAAAATAGACCTCACAAGGACGTTGGACCTGACGCTGTCACAGAGGTCAAAGGAGACTTACACCAATACCACGGAGGACTCCAGCGACGTCATCACACCAAACATGCAGGCGAACTGGAAGGAGCTCCAAAGACCAACCGTCACTGGTGCCAACGAAGAGAAATGACCCGCTGTTGCCAGCATATGCGCAGAAACCAAGCGGTGAGTAAATGCAGCGAAATGTCCTTCATGCGCGCAGGGAGTGTATTTTTAAAATAATAGTCTCGAGTAGCAGTTAGCGCTGTGTTTTTAGAGTCATTGCGCTGCTGAGCTCAAACAGTTCAAAACGTGAGCGCTTAATGTTGAAAACCTGCTACAAGTTGAACGTCTTGAAATATACAAACATCCCTGCGCTGCTCTAATCGTGGCACTGCGTGTTAACATTAAACTGCTGCGTGTTACACGGTGAGTCAGCTGGCACAGAAAGAAAAGCTGGCTCAATCTCAAAAGTTAAAAGTCTCTTCTCATGTGCTGCGTGCTATAGACTTGAAATAACAGTGCTACAAAACGCTGATGAGGGAGAATCCAGTCCAGAAAAGGAAAAAAAATCGATCCCAGTTGCCAAGCTTATACAATAAGGTTAATCAGATATTAACTGAGACTTACTTCCCAGGTTGTAGGAAGACTAATAGAAACTGGCACCATGTAGTGAGGGCGACCGTTGGCAGGGTCACTGGTGGGGCAATGGGATGCCAAGTTTCATAAAATCCATAAGAAAAAGTTCACTTACTTTAAGTCTTTAAATCTTTAAGTCGCAGTTCTTACAAAGCTTCTTTAACAACACTATTTGATCTACTTCCGTTTTAAAATCCATCCAAGGTAGCATAGGTAGGTTCTTTTTCAAACGTCGCCAGTGTTAAAACGAAGTAATGGGGCAGACATCTCTTGAAGGTGGTATAAGTAGGTTTAATCAGGTAGAAAACAGCAGGTATATAGTTATAAGAAGATCCTTGGTAAATCAGGTAGTCTCTGGTAAAGCCCCACCAGGAGCAAGGTCCACTCTGCTCAGCCCATCTCACCAACTGATCTTCCCACATACAAAGCCACCCTAACATTCCACATGACATCATAGCAGGCTGAGCAGGCAGAGAGAGAACCAAAGAGGAGAGACATGAAAATGGCAATAAGCACATTATAACAGATGACACTGCTCCAGATCATAAGCAAGCTACGAGAGATGAAGATTTCACAAGAAAAAGCTCACAAACAAACGAATGAGCAACATGACGAAATCAACAAGAACTTCCAGCAACTATCCTCTCGTATGACTCAAGCTGAACTCAAAGTAGCTGCACTAGAGGATTGTTCTAGACACTGCACTATACAAAATGCGGATGGAACTTGAAGATCTTCAATTAAAGATTGATGATATCGAAAATAGATCACGACGTACTAATCTGTGATTCGTGGGAATACCTGAAGAGGCTGGAGCTGGCTCATCTGTTACAAAGCTGATTCCGGATTTGCTTCATAAGCATGTATTCCAGGACAAGACAGCCGTAGGAGGCGACCTTACTACTGTCCGGGCATATCGGGTTCCAGCAATCCGTCCTTCAAATACCAAATACCCTCGAACAATTGTAGCTAGTTTTGGCGATGTGCGTATAAAAGAACAGATTCTATCTCAGGCAATCTCTAAAAAAATCATTTTCTACAATAGAGAACTTTTTGTTTCGGATTTCCTTTGATATGTCAATCCTAGCTGCAAGAGCACAAAGAGAGTTTGTTGGACTGATTAAGGAATTTAAGAAATCAGGGACGCCTGCTGGGATCATGCATCAATCCAGGTTAAGAGTCTTATATAAAGGATGTGCCCATGTATTTCTGTCTGTAGATCAAGCTAAAAAATTTCTACGCATAGTAAAAGAGGGAGGCAGGTAATAAGGTGAGGCACTCTTGATTAAAAATGCCTGTCCGATGGCTAATAAAAGGCGAAAAGGAAAAGGGACAAACATTTAATTAAATAAGCTAAATCTACCATCAAAATCTAAGCCATCGGCTGCTCCTCAAGGAGACTAGTTCAAGAGTACTGTACCAAAGTACTTATTTAAGGTGGTTTGGGCGAGGAGGGGGGGGCAGAACGTTGGGCCCATAATGGGTAGGGTCAGCAAAGAGGGGTTTTGGGGGTGGGAGGTACACAAGGGTGGGAGGGTTTGGGGAGGAAAAAAAAACACTGCAGTTAGAGAAAATCTTAAATTTGTTACTCAAACTGTTAATGGGAAAAAGTTGTTCTCCTAATAATATAGTTTTATTATTTAGGCTCTATACCCAACCGGAAAGGCAGCGCGCCAAATGATTAGACTTGACTCATGCAATATTAATGGGGTCAACAACCAAACTAAATTTAAATCTACAAAGGACACATTTTAAAAAAGAATCGCCTCCCTACAGGCTACCAAATTATATCTCACAAGCTTGTTTTGATTCAGCAGGAGCAGCCGTTAGGGGGTTTGCAATTCTGTTTACACGTCATTGCTACAGAGAGGCAATACAGGTTATTAAAGATCCTAGTGAGTGCAAGGTAGATTATCGTAAATTGGAAATGGGGCAATCAAATCTTTCAGATAGTTAGCAATTATTGTTCCATAGTCAATGACATAGTCGCCCTTGAGGGTCTTAAAGACGTTCTTTCTCAGCTTACTGGCTATATTATCATAGGGGGGATTTGAATTTTTTGCAGAACTTACAATTAAACTCCTCATGTAAAAATAAGCTCAAAATAAATCCAAAGTTGCTAGAGGTGTGGCTACTTTAATCCAGGATTTCACTGTACTTGATCCTTGGCGAGCTCAGCCTACTCATAAACGTGAATATACCTGTTTCTCCAAAAGATTTAATTCCGCTTCGAGAATTGATCTTTTTTTTAATCTCGCACCACTGGGAACGGGGTCTGATTTATATTCTGGTAAATCCATTTTCCGATCATTCGGTTACAGTGATAGAGATCAAAGTCAATCTTGCTAGGCAAGAATATCTTCGAGGGACTTTAGACTAAACTTTATTAACCGAGCAAGAATGGGTCAAGAATAAGCAGATTAAAATTAATTTTTTGGGGAATAAATAAGGGGTCTGCCTCTTATATGTCTATCTGGGAAGCTTATAAAGCTTATATTATGGGAGAGATAATATCTTATAAGGCCAATGTATCTAAATTAAGGAGGATGACTGCTATGGCTCTACAGCGTGACTAAGATCAAGCAGTTTATAGATACATAATCGATTATTTTTAGAACTCGAAAAATAGATTGGTAAAAGCCAGACATGATCTAAAAGCCTAGTATTATTCGAAGACTATTGTGAACCAAAATACATGCTTTCAAAAAGTGTATGAAGAGAGTGAGTATGCTGTCAAGTTTCTGGCGTGGTCTCTAAAAAACAGCAAAAACAACGCTACGATTAAATCAATCTTCAACGAAGATAGAAATAAAATAGTAGACCAAAGGGAGGATATCGGGGCTGTTTTTCTCACACATTATAAGAAAATATATTCGTGCCTATCCTTGCCTTCTTCGGCCTCCATAGAAGAATTTATTAACCTGATAGAGGTACCTAAACTCAACGATGTCCAGCAAGCTCAAATAGTAACTCTTTTTACAGCTGAGGAAGTTCAAGAGGCCATAAAGGATTCCCCTAATGGAAAAGCATTGGCTGTGATGGCTTCCTAGCCGATTTTTATAACCCAACTGATAGAAATCCTAGTTGACTTATTTAATGCAATACTACGAGGAAGTTTTGTGCCAAAATCTTTTTCTAAGGCTGTTTTGTTAAAAAAGGTAAAGATCCCAATAATCCAGTATCATATAGGCTGATCAATCTGCTTAATTGTGACTATATACTGTTCACGAAGATTATGGCAGCAAGAATAACCATCTCAGCTCAAGAAGTAGTTCATAGCGATCAGTCAGGATTTTTGCCAGGGAGAACTATGGCAAGCAACACCAATTTCTTAATATAGGCAATTGATTATTTTACAAACAACAAGACACAAGCATTAATTATTATGATAAATGCTGAAAAAGCTTTTAATTTGGTTACATGGAAAATACTGTTCGCGGTTCTTAGCAAATTTAATTTTCCATTATAAATGGTTGAATTATTGAAGAACTTATATAGCAATGCTGAAGCAAAGATCATAATCAACTCCCAAACTGTAGGATCATTACAAATTAGACGGGGAACTCGACAAGAATGTCCGATGTCACCTGTGCTTTTTGCCTCTTTGATATGACAAGATCCACAAATCAAACCACCCTTGTTGGGAGTCCCCAAGCTTAAGCTTTTTACAGATGACATAATTTTATATCTGTCTGCAGAGAAGCAAAATATTTTTAAAGTATTTACATTTTTAACATAATTTTCAGATTTAGGGGGTCATAAAATCAATCATTCCAAATCTGAGATTTTGATTTTTAATTGTTTGGATCATATTCTTCTATTGGATATGCGCTGCCCAGTCTGTATGACCGGTTCAATCAGACACTTAGGGGTCTACGTGTCACATGATTCATTGCAGTAATATCATCTCTAAGGCGAGAAATCTCTTAAAACAGTGGCAGGTCTTACCACTCTCTTTGATAGGGAGAGTTGCTGCCATAAAAATGATGATTTTATGTCTTTTTCTTCCAAGTTTTTTTATGACTTAGACCAAATGCTACGTTTTTTTGTTTGGTCTGGCAAGAAACCTCATACAAAACTTGAGAATTTACAGCTATTTATTCAAGAAGGTGGTCTTTCACTTCCTCACTTCAAAAAGTATTATCAAGCTGCCTTTTACGATTTTTGTATAAGATCAGCTACTAGATCTGACCTCGGAGGCAATTACTACTTAAAGCAAATGCTTCTGGAAACTGGCATACAGCTTATTCCATTTATTAAAATTCCTAGGCTCCCAAAGCGTAGCGGCTATAAGACGCCTCAGATTATTTTGGACAGATTTTCTCAGTTGAAGGAGGAATTTCAGTTTATTGCCTTCCATACTGAAATTTTAATTGCACATAGCACTAGGATAGGCCTCCATATAAATCTAAAAGATATAACAACTTGGGAAGAGGCAGGGATACATTGCATTAAGAACTTCCTCATAGAAGGCACAATGAAATCCTCGAATCAAATCAAATTCACCTATCCAAGACTCCACTCTTCATTACAGTTTTCCTTTTTTCAATTCCAGATCTTTTTAGCCAAATATCAATTTCCCCCAGATACCCTGGCAAATTCAATTGGCTTTAACTATTATGTGAAAGAGACCGGGGAAGTAGGAAACTGGTTCTAGATTCTACTTGAACAAATACATGTAAAAGTAGTACCACAGGTGCTACAAACGATACAAAATACTATAGGCTGTAGGGTAGATTTGCAAACATGGAGAGCATATAATACCTGGGGGCATAAAGCTATAAGAGGGGCTCATTTTAAATGTTTGGCTTTTTTTGCAAGTGGCAACTATATTATACCCCATCTTGTCTCCATAAATTGTACCCTTCTGTCTCGGGAATATGCTTTAGATGTAATTGCTGTAAAGGAGATTGGTTTCATATTTGCTTTTTATGTCCAGTTTTAACAGAATTTTAGAAGCAGATCTTCCATTGGCTTGACAACAAACTCCAAAAAACGTAACCCCTGAACCAATTACTGTCTTTCTAGGAATTATTGATACACTCAACTTATCCTTTCGACGACAACGCTATATTTTTATTGCATCACTTGTTGCGAAGTGATTGATTGTGCAAAAACTCGGGGTGGGATGTAGATTTGTGTTTGCTAATATCTTTGAAAAGGGAGCATGATATAATTGATTGCTAGCAAGGCTATACTTACGTATATTACATATATTTAAATGTAAGCATATCAGACGCCTATTTATTAAGTATTATGCAAATCTATGCTATTTGAATTCTGATGAGTTTGTTATCTGTGCTTGTTTTTTTCTACTTACTGCATAAAAAAAACGCAGAACAGTATGTGATGTGGGATAATAGGTGGGATGCTACAAAAGCAGTACTTAGAGAACTCAGGGCCAGATGTAGGTAAATCTCATTTACTGATTCTTAAATACCGAATTTTACAGATTCGGTATTCATGAATCAGTAAAAGAGATGTAGGTAAAAATTCGATAATTTTTACTGAATCGGTCGGATTCGTTATTTACTGATTCGGTAAATACCGAATCGGTATTGCCCATTGATTCCTATGGGCCTTGAAGCCCATAGGAATCAATGGGAAATACTGATTCGGTTTTTACCGAATCGGTAAATACCGAATCCTGCAAGGGTGCAGGGGGTGTCACCTTGACACCCTCTAGCACCCCAAGTACAGGCTTGTGTGACATGTGGCACACATACATGCACTAAGGGCATGTCTGTGTGTCACATGGCACAGGTGTACATGCACAGATGTGCATGTACACCTGAATTCGGTATTTTACCATCCAATTGTATTGGGTGGTAAAATACCGAATTCTGAAGGCCTGTAGCACTGTAAACAGTGCTACCTACATAAGAAAATACCGATTCGGAATTTTTACCGATTCAGTAAATTTACCGAATCGGTAAAATTACTGATTCGGTAATTACAGAATCGGTAAAATTACCGAATCGGTATGTTTTTAAGGCCCCTACATACCAATGTCCAAATACAGGTCCGAAACGGCCGAAAATCTGTATTTTCGTCCGTTTCCGACCGGTATTTGGACACTTACATCTGGCCCTCAATTCTGAAACCACTCAATTTGTCCGAATAGTGCAAACAAAGAAAAAAGACCTAGAGAAACAGGTACTAGAGTTAATGACAAAACATAAAACTGGCTCTATTAATGTGACATATAGCAAACTCAGAAAAGCTTTAGGTGAATTAGAATTTGATGGTGGAAGAAGCGGGTCATAAACCACAATATAATTAATGATATTACAATAGAGGTGTGAAAGCAGAGAAAATGTTAGAATCCAAAATCTGTAAGGCCTGGATTAGAAAACACACACAACACATATTCCTGAAATTGAAATTAGTCAGACAAATCGCTCCACCAACAAAGAATGACTTGGGCCTCACCTCTGGTCTCGGGGAAATGAAAAAGGGGCTAAAGATTGAGGAACTGAGTTTGAGTGGATGAGAGTTTGAAGGTCTAAACTGGTGTCATGGAGGCTTAGTGGTGAATAAAATTGCCCTATCACACGGCAGACTATTTACTACGAATACCCAGCATTGAGTAAATAAGATGAATAGTCCATGTCTAAATTACCTTCACAAACTCCACTGTGGAATAATAAACCCAGGTTATACAGTTGGGGTCGTCACTGCCCGGACCCGACCTTTCAGGTACATTCCATCTATAGAGGTTCACTTCACCTGAAACAGGAATTAAAAGCTAGTGTAATAAGATGAGAATGAAAAGAAAGCCTAAAAGATGTTGTATGCATTGAAATGCTTTTCAAAGTGACAGGAAGATTTTTCAATTTCTGCCTTCCGGACAGCATTTTATTTTATTTCACAGACAACACATGGATACGTTGCCCATTTTTCGTCCACATACATACATCTCAAAAAGAGGCTGACACTTCCCTTAGATCACTGGGGCACAATTAATTTTTGGGTTGTCTTTCTAAAATCTTTCCTCCACCTGTCTCAATTTCTACTACCATCACTTATTTTAAAATCCAATATTCACATTATCATTCCCTTCTAGCCCTGTTTCAAACATCATTGTACACTGGCAAAAGTTTCTTTTAACTTAAAGTTTTAACTTAGAGCAGGTATGAGAAGTGCACTAAATCACTATAATCTGCTTCACATCCTTGTCACATCACAAGTATTCATTACAAAGTTCTACTGAAAAGTGTAAAATCATACAGAAGATTGCAAAATTCACATAAATTAATAAGTGTTTACAGAAAAAAAACAGTTTAGTAATCCTTAAAATTTAATTGTTGCACTTTTAGATCCCAAATGCCAAATTTATATTTTCTTTGAAAGCTTATGACTTTATTTGTATTATTTTTCTACAATACTCACCAGGCCGTGTTATTGCCACTTTGGTTGATTTTCCTGCATCAACTTCTTCCACCCCGTGTGCATGGATTGAATATGGCTGCTTGGCCTTATTTTTAAAAACAATCAATATTGACTCTCCGACCTCTGCTCTAATGATTGGTCCTGAAATAAATCATAAAATACCCATCATTTTCACTGCTAAATGCTTTTATTCATATCTATGACCATTTTGGTTATCTTCATAAACCCTGTCAACAATCTCAATGAGAATAAAAGTCATGGCATATAAAAAAGATAAAGACTTGTTCTTTTAGGGTTGCAAGCATAAAACCTTTATTTGAGTTCAGATAGCTTGAGGTGCCATATTGGGTATTTTATATTGCAACCTCATTTGAGCAGGAAGTACATTTGTGAGGAAAACTTTTACTAAAAGGGAATGGGGGTTTCACATTTAGCTCCTAAATGCTAGCTGCAGCAAGTTTTTCAACAGTGAGACTGGTGTAACTACTTCAGAGTACAGTACTATTGGTTGACTTTCCTGTCACTCTCATTTGCCTGCTTTGCATTTGTGTTTAAGCTTGGCAGTCGTGTGGCTGTCCCTCCCATGGAGCATTGCCCCTTTGCCGTTGCTTTGATTTGTTGACATCTCCCTTTCCACAGCTTGCTTTTCAAACACTACTTTTTTCTATCCTGTTAAGCACTCCATTAGAGTGCTTATCTTTTCAAACTATCAAGCTAGTGTGCTTCTCTCTCTGTGCTCTCCACATTGCTCTCTGTTACCCACGTGATTCTCCCTGCTCCCACCCTGTGCTTCTTCCTGTTGCAACCTGCACTCTCTGTGTTGCTTTAGCATCCCTTCCGTACTCCCTTGTGTTGCTTTCTCGTCCCTCCCGCCCTCTCAGTTTTGCTTTGACTTTCCCTCTCTTGCTTCTGTTCCTAACTCCCTTGCATTAAATTTTAAAAATGAAACGCTTTCCGTGTTTTATTTTCTTTTTAGTTATAAAGCCAACTCCGATCGATAACTAAAAAGAAAAAAAACACTGATGTCATGTTGTAGGTGCATGCGTGCGTGGTGTGTGCATCTACAAACTGATGAGGCACTCGCGTAAAAAAATGTATTTAATTTTTCATCACGCTGCACAGCATCAGAATGCTGTGCAGCATGGCTAAACACCATCAGAAAAGCTAATAGGTCGCAAGTGTGAGCAAGTGTGAGCCCTATTGGCTTTACCACCGCTTGTCTTCTTAACGTGCGGCCTAAGTGAAGCGACTGAAGACCGAGATTGTTGCCTATGATTAATATCTTAAATACAGGACTTTCACCTAAACTGGACTTTCATTCATAACCTCATGAGCACCCGAAACATCATAGAACTTTCTTGAACTAAAATTCTCAGTCATCTAGACTGCACAGTAGCAGTTACCCCCCAGACGTTCTGAATGCTCATGAAGCAAGCAAGCGCAATTACATTAGTATGATTCAAACCTCTGAACTTTTTAAGAGTGTGTTATATGTTATCTATGTTGTATGTCTTGTAAGTGTTTTTTTTTCCCACAGGGCTAATTAAGCTGGATGGTTTGTTCCAGGTGACTGCGCCTGTTTGAGCTACCCTGGATAAGGGAGACCATAATTTTCTTTTCTTTTTTCCTCAGGTCATGCAATTTGCATTTACTTGAGCTGAACCGCTGTAGGCACATAATAGCCTATATATACCCGCACATATTTATAGTTTTTTCTTCACTTTTGTTAATCACATTAATACATCTGTAAACCATTAGTGAAACGTGAGTAAGGTGGGGAAGTTGTGCCCCTGTCCGGAAGAAGGAGCTTTGCCTCCGAAACATGTCGACGCACACATGAGGTGTTGTCCATAATCACGACAATACACACCTCGCACTTCACTTCTTTTAATAGTACCAGCCCGGGGCCATGAATAAAAAACAATTCTACTACACCTACGAGCCAGGTACTTTTTAACTACTTCACTTAAATCCCACCACTCACATAATAAACATACCCACTCATATGCACCACATATAGTCAAAAAACTAAAAGTGCTCCCGTGTAGTCGTAGGTCGCAGCACGCCGCATCCCGCTAGAGGGGTGCGAAGACCCCTATGATGAAGCATGACACCAAGGGGCCTTTTGGTGTGTGAGGGGTATTTTAAGAAACACTAAGTGCTCCCATACCACTGTGGTGAACACTTCCCTGTCATTTCAAGGAGGATTCCTTTTGTTTATACGAATTAGCTTGTGGAGTACGAATCCTTCTGAACTACTCTACCTCCCCTCTCCTGTTTGTTTACGTGTATTGAAGTCAGCATTACAGCTACATTGCCTAGACATTAATCTTCTACTTTGAACATGACTACTTATTTTGTTCTTTATATATATTCACAGAAGATGAAAGTGTCGTGAGCTAGGCTTTGAATGTCAGTGTCATAGACCTGGCAGTAATTTAACCCGGACTTTAAAATTGGTCTCTGCTAGACCTTGTATTCTTGTCCTTAACTTTACAGGCAAAAAAACATCGATTCACGCAAAGACTCTCTAACCATTAAGGTAATCCATATCAGTGATGCAGTCCCGGTTTACATTTCACGTGTTACTTCATCTTGCATTCCCTACGAGTATTGAGGTGGCCGTCGTTTCTCGGTCCACACGGCCAAACTTTGGAACCACCTACCACGGAGACTTAGGATAGAACTGAACCACCTCCAGTTCAGGAAAACTTTAAAAACTCTCCTTTTCCCGCAAACATAATCCCGTCAGACGGCAGAAACCCCTGGAGAAGCAGGTTAGCGCTGGGATGCTCTCTGAGTTACTACGCGCTTTATAAAACCATTAAATAAATAAATAAATAAATATTTGGTTTTTGCAGCTGTATTTCTGCATTTTCTTTTCATGCAACATTTGACTCTTGTATAGTGCGTCTTGTGCAATGAGGCGTCTTCAGGCGCCTGGGTGAGGTTTTGTTATGGGTTGGTGTTCATATTGGGTCAAGAGTGAGAGCAGTGGCGCACACGCTGATCACAATGCATTTCAGTAAGTTATACAGGTTCAGACTTCATACAGATCCAGTCCTTGGCCCCTTTGCACAGTGCACAGACCAATAGTCACAAATGTGTTAACTATGATTTGATGAGAAAGTCTGTGAAGGGTGCACAGAGCTGACAAAAAACTGACAGTCCCAAAGAAAAGGAAAAGGCAATTTGGGGAGCAGGTTGTGTGTGTGCTGCTGTGAGCCACTATCTCCCAGGCTCATTAGTGTAATAATTAATTTAAATAGCCCTGTAATGCCATTCATTTTTGTTCTTTATGGGGCAGGGCTACGGTGCTCTCACGAAAGCCGTAGGTGGTTGGGATGAGCAGCTGAGGCTGTTAAAGAGCGCGCCTGTCAGATTGGCTGGTATTTTTGCTGCGGCTAACCCGACACGCACAGTTCAGATTTCCACATTGAAGGCTAGCATGGAGCTTCATCAGCAAAGACACAGCCTCATCAATCTTCAATAGAGTGTTGTGCTTGCATGCCCCAGCCAATCCAAGCACTGCTGTTATGTTGTTTATTATTATAAGCAGCATAAAAGCGGTGCTTGGATTGGCTGGGTAGCTCGGGTCTATTTTTCCCGGCCGGCAAACTGATTATCCAAAAGTCTGTACTCAATTTAGCGACCGCCGCGCGTAAGGACAAAAGGCTGAGTTGTACTTACCATGATGCCGAGAACACACACACATCTTAGCAGCGACGACTGAACCCACAGAGCTGCATTGGCTGATGATTTAAAAAGGTTTTATCAATTGCCATTACAGCTAAACGAAGTTGGGTGCAACACCGCCTCCCACCGGGTGCAATGTCTCTCATTAGGTGTGCGCCTTGATGTTGCTTTTTGGAGCTTGACAATTCAAAAGCCACCGGGGTTACAGTTGGAGCCGCCAGAAAGCTCTTTATAATAATATTTCATCACCTCTTGGATTCTTGGATGAAATCTAATTAAAGTGGTGACCCAGCTGTGTGCAAACCTCTCAGCATTTCTTGTGCTGATGGGAAGGAGAATGAAGGAGGGTTAAATGGCCCAGTTCACGGGGTCAGAGTTTGTCTGCTATGTCAGGCGATCAGTTTTTTTCTGATTATATAAGGTTCATAGTTAGCATAACCTCAATATAAAGTCCAACTGTATACAAAAACCTCAAAGATTAAATATTTCACATTTGATTTTATTGGTATATATTGTATCTATTCATCATTTCTTTAAGGGTACATAAATGTATATTCTTTTTCTGTTTTTCTATTTTGTTTTGGTTTCTTTTCTTATGATTATTTTTTGGTATAGCAACATTCAGTTAAAATCATAGTAGAGAAAGTACATAACCAATAGACATGAGACTGTACAAATTGTTGAAGGTAAAACGGTAGATAACACTACGCGCGTTTCGGCTCTTGAGCCTTCTTCAGGTGACCGTCTATTGCTAAAAGTTGATATGGACCCAGACCTGATAAATGGCGTAGATGTAATAGGTCAGTCGATAATGAGGGCTTCTTGATATCTTTCGAGCGTAGGTGGATGAAAAAAATGTTGAGGACATATGTTGTAGCCGTGGAGAGACGTAGTTGATATCTAAGAATCAATAGTTGTGATGGACCAGTCGGATATTTGTAGCAATATTAACATTGAGGATAGTATAGAAAGTTCTGGCTTAGCTGGAATTTTAACTGGTACCTCCACATTCGAGTTACACTCCAAATAGTTGAAGATGATGAACGAGGATACGTTCGAAGGAATTGTTAGCAGTCTAGAGATGGACTGTAAATAACTTTCCAGGAGCAAGGATCTGTGTGGTACATGATTTTCACACTTTCATGTCTGCTGAAAGTAGCAGAATACTTCCAGCTCCCGGTATTTCAAAATAACAAAAAGACCGACTGCCTGTGAGCAGGAACGCTGGATACAAGCTTGCTATACCAAAAAATAATCATAAGAAAAGAAACCAAAACAAAATAGAAAAACAGAAAAAGAATATAAATTTATGTACCCTTACAGAAATGATGAATATATACAATATATACCAATAAAATCAAATGTGAAATATTTAATGTTTGAGGTTTTTGTATACAGTTGGACTTTATATTGAGTTATGCTAACTATGAACCTTATATAATCAGAAAATTGCTTGTTGATAATGCAATACAGAAAACAAACAGAGAGGCACCCCAGGAATGGTGGGGGGACACGGTGTGTGAAGTACAAGACTTTAGTTTTCATGTTTAAAGCCACACCCTCAATGACTTTTGGAAAGGATTTCTTGATACACTGCTTTGACCATGCCCCTTTAAGAGACCGCCCAGCCTTTTCATTCCTCTTAAAGCACTGGTCATGGGGAGGCCTGTGGTTGAATATGGACCACCGGTAGTTGGATTTGCCCATGCTCTGAGCCTTATACATGCTACTGGTTTTGTTTAAGAGTTTGTGAATGACAGGAGACAAATCCTGCTTAAAATGACAGAGGAATGCAAACTGTGAATAGGAAGGCATGAGATGGTGTGGGAGTCCAAATGACCAATACCGAGGTACTTCTTGTGTGTTTTTTGCACTCACAGTTTCCTCGAGCCTTTGTCCAGGTGTCTATTTTCCTTAGTTGAGAGACTGTAAAGTGATTGATGTATTGCCTTAAAGTTTCATTTACAGGTGGGATTGGAAAAGATCTGTGATACAAGCTCATATGCAAGCGTTTAAACTGGCCCATGTGATGAGGGGACTATCAGCCAATACTGGTTTTTGACCCCAGAGTGCCCACCATACTGGGACTCAAACACTGGCTTGAAAATCGACTTCATGACAAAGGACTGGTCGATGGTTGTGCTAGAGGGAGAGAGGTTATCGCATAAGCAGGCATTGCTAGGCTTTGTTTGAGCCTATTGCTATGAGCTTCAATCGATCCGTTGCCAGGAGATCCCAAAACTATGCTTAGCTTTGGTCCAGCATAGGTCAGAAAAAAACTGGTTCATGCCAGAATTTCCAGATAAGCACTGACAAGGCAAATGATGTTCTTTAAGCACGAGTGTGTATAAATTTACGTCAAGTGGGTACCCTAAAAATGTTGGTACCAATGCGGCAATCTACAACCATGTTACACAACAGTGTCTTAAGAAGACGATCAGCACCTATGCTTTCTCTGTAGGTCTTGAGTGAGAAATTCTTCTTGTTCATGGCATTTTGGCATAGGTGAGCACAAAGTACAAACTTTTGAGCCTGTCATTTCTGCATCTGTGGGACAAATTTGCTGCAAGGGTAAATAATGAATGTTGTCATTGGGGTGCTGATGGAACCATTTTGGTTTGGTAATCCATTAAATTAAATCAGTTACCTCAAAATGGACCATTTTACGCTGCTTTTCAAGCAAACCTTCATTGGCGTGAATACCACTCATTTTGGGAACTCATACAACATGCTCACTTGGCTAGTGAATTTTCCCTAGTCCCTGGTGCACACAGCCTTGTCTGAAGTGCTCAGAGGCCCGGCAGTGCCGTGCACAGAGGAAATAATTTAGAGAGAACATTGATGGTAACACATACAATCTCAGGTGTGCATAAATCATGTTTTAATGCATAAACATACTACTACTGCTGCTCCTGGTTGTCCTGTTAGTGTCATTTTTAAAGTCAGGCTTATAAGCACCAGAATACAAAATAGTGGATTGGATGATACACTTAAAAATAAAATAAGTAAACTGAAGAGCTGTGATAAATGTTTTCCATTTGTTTCTCCCCGTTGTTGAGAGGCCGATATTCAATAGAAAAATAAAAATAATTATAATGAAACCAATAGCAACAACAAAAATAATAAATGCATAGCCCCTTAACCAATATGTTACTCCATGGTCATGGACTACAATACAAATAAATACACGTAGAAAGAAACACAGGTAGGAGTTTAAGAAAGTCATTTGCGAATATCAGCATAAGAAACAGACTACGCTCCACCAAAACAGATCAGCACTACAAGCCTAGTGCTAAGTAGTGTGGAGACATAATTATACCATCTTTTTAATACTGCTGGAGAGAGGTACCTGTGTTCTGCCAGGCTAATTGCAGATGTAATTGCAGCAACATACCGCAGAATGTTTGCTAAATGATTTGACTGAACATTACAGCACTCAGAACTAAAAACAATCATTCAACCTTCCGGAAGCAGTCATTAACATCTTCCAAACACTGCCTAATGTCTTTAATAAAAAGCTCACTGCTGTCTGGATACAGTGCTGCGAGGCAGTGAGCAGAACACAGACTAATCAGATACAAACAGGGCACAAGTCCTAAAAAAAAATAAGTGGGGGGACGCTGTCACTGGAAGTGACGTCACGACAGGAAGTGACGTCATGAAAGGTGGCTTGCAAAATCGAGCTCATTGCCTCCCCGTGTGTTTCCAAACTCGTTAGAGACGGCTCCCAAGAGGTGCACTCCCCCACCTCTCTTCAAATGCCCATCTGCTCGTGAAATGTGCCCGCCTTACCGCTGCGTCCTCCCTGGGACGAGATCGGAGCTCACAATCTCGTCCCAGAGAGGCCAAACAGTGAAGTCCAGCTGTTTAGCAGGGGGGATGGCATCCCCCTGGTAAAATAAGTGGGGGGACGCCATCCACTCCGCGTGGTACCCTGACTCGAGCCCTGTTACAAGTAGCATGCTACTCGCTGTCAAGTGCTTCAGAGCTTCGGCAGCGGCAGTAAATGCTATTTAACTGCAACTGCCGTACAATACGATATAAAAAAGCACACTGATTATGGGAGATGATTCAGTGGGTGGTCCTCGGCAGAATAATTCTGCAGGTACAACCTTCCAGTGATTATGCTTCCAAAAGATTTACAACCATTGGCCCAAGAAAAGACATTTTCTTCACAAAAAACCTGCTCTATATCTGAGGATACAAACCATGAGAATTCCCTACACCTCTTATTGGTGATAATGATTCAGGTACTGGCCAAACAATGCTGAACACTTGGGGTGCTCCTATCCTTCTTAAAAAAACGTAGTGTCACTATCTTCCACAATCAACCCCCTGTGAGTGTTTCTCATTTCACACACTATCTTTATTCCACCACCAAAAATGCGTGAGAAAGGAAGCACCCTCCAGAGAGCTACTGATAGGTTCCTATCAGTGTGCTCCACTTATCATCATCGGAAGCCTCCACACCGTCTAATTATATAATGTATGTGAAAATTGTGCACAACTTAATTGAAAATTATTGTGAAAAACCTGACATGCCTTCTCTAAAGGCGTTAGAGGGGAACAAGGCTGCTCCCTACATCAGAGATGAACTTAGAACCATAATGTTTGTCAAAAACAGTGGTTCATCAGGAAACTAATTATGTTTATTAGCATCCTAATGTATGCACGATTTAAATGAATCAGAAAAGATATTATATATATATATCATAGATCTTTGACCATCCCAACCATGTTGCGTTAATAATATAAAAAGCAAACCTATTATTGGATAGGATGAATTGTATGAATTGATTCCAACCACACTAAACCCTCCTTTGGGCCTCCCATGCCTCCTGCCTTGCTGCATCTTTACCCCCTTTTAACCATGGCAGATCCTGGTCCGCTTACACCATCTTGGAGAAGAGACGCAGAATCCAAACTATCCATGCAAAAGGAGGAGGGTTGCCTTCTCAAACTTCTTGCTCACAACAAACCCCCTCACCAGTCCCACCATAAAGCTTGACCTTGCTGAATCTCCTTACTTTCAGGTGCTGGTCTCCCATCTCTACCTACAGCTACGCCAGCTGTATGACCCTTTTAATCCTGTGTCAGTCCATCCCAGACACAAAACCGACACACCATCGTCACAGCAGTTGGTTTCGCCACTTTTTTCCAAACAAAGATCTGAAAAATTACGCTCTACCTCAATAATCCTAAAAGTCCTTCCTTCATCCTTATTTCAACTTTACATCTTGCAATATTGTTGTGGCTTCTCTCCGTCTAAGCCATGCACATTCCCCTCGTCCCATCCTCATTCAGACTTCACTCAGCAAGGCCCAACAGTCTCTTCTTCAGACTATCTGACCCATCACCTCCTTCCATTCCACCACGTTCACACAGCACTCAACCAGTCCACTCTTTTCTGTACATCTGCTCCCAGCGTCCTAAACCCAAGCAATTATTACCAGATCATTCGTAAATCTTTTAATACCCAGCTCCCATTCTTCATACTGATCCTGGACAGGATCACTTTCCATCACCTTTCTCTCGGCGACGTCATCACCAATATTTGCAATTGCTCAGAAGCTTGGTTCTTAAAAATGCAACCCACAGAAAATGTTATTTTGTTGCTTCAACAGCCAGCTCTTCTATTCCTTTATATTTGCTGAGTGACATCTTGGCTGCATCTGAAATGACAGACCATGCCAAACTCTGATCCACCATGGAAGGATGAGGTACCCAGGTACCCATCTCTGATTGGTCCTACCTGGCTTCATGCTTCTATATTCCCTCCACCACAAACACTCTCTCGCTGTGGCTACTCTGAAGCTCAATCATTGGTCCTTTCCCATTCCCACTTTAGACTAGTTAGCTCAAAATCATCATCTCAACACTCAAACTCTTGTATTACCACTTTGGAGATGATAAAATAATCTTCTCTTTAGTGTTGAATACCCTTTCCTCAGGGTTATGTTACTAAAATCTCTAGCTCATTTGCCAATGGATGGTTCTATGTTCACGGGTACTTAACCCAGTAAAAACAGTAATTAGCAGTTTCACATTCTTTTTTGCATTCAAAACCATTTCCTCTTTTCACGTTCTAATCAGGTCCTACATTTTGATCCACTACACTTGTATCCTTAAGTGCTTCCACTGTGAGCTACAACTCTATTATCTCGTATTAATAATTAAGACAACCACTACAGCCAGACCCAATCTTCCCAATATGTGTAAAAGTCATCTCATCACACCCCTTCCCTTTGCCAAACCAGTCAAAGGCTCTTGTCAACAGTCAACTCAATTACTGAACCCGTGTAACTTTTAAGTTCGTCCCTAAACTCCTGCCAACCTTTTGATCAAGTCTTTAACTTTGTCACCCTCATGTGTGGTACCATCGTGAATTGAAATCACTGTCCGACCCATGTCCGTTGGCTTGCTGGCTCCCAAGGCACTGCAGAGCTCTCCAAAATATCTAACTCTGGTATTCATTCTTTCTTATGGCTGTTCAGATACTCCCTCATTACTTATTTTAATCACCCTTCCCCAAACCTTATGTTCCCTGTCCAGAATTTCATATTCTCCCTCCTGGTATCACTTTACCAGAAGTAATCTCCCCATGAATGATCAATGCCACTCTTTTAAGCACTTTTAAGGAGGCCCTGAAGCACCATTTGAACAAATGGAAGGGTCTCTGAGGCATCAACTCCTCATCATAAATAATGGATCAATAGAGAAAATCTCATTCTGCACAGCATCCATTTGAACGCAGTGCCATTGCTCCCTTATTTACCACAGCTTTCGTTGCACCACCGTCTTGCTATCATCACAGTGCCCTATTACTGTTCTACTATAATATACATTATTTCTGTTAAAAATGTCATGCAAGAAAATAAATTCATATAAAAGGCAACTGTATACCTCTGTGGTATATTTTTCAATTGTATTAGTATTGTGGAGCAAAGTTCTTTCGAATCTGTCTTCTGCTTCTCAGTTCCTAATGATATAGGGTACAGTATACAGACTGGCTTTCTAATGCATGCATTGGCAAAACCATTAGTTTTCGCCTATGCGAGATCTATTGGCTTTGCTGCTCTACAACTTGGCTTAAAGTAAAAAATTTAAAAAGCACTATGACACAGTAAATGTTGGGTGCATCCTATTCGTTTTTTAGGTCTCGACTATTCTATGACGTAAGTGATAAATAGACGAGAGTATTGAGGGCAAACCAAGCTCTGAAACCACCGGCGGATTACGTCGAGTGCATGTGCTCGTGCACGCGCTTGCCATTTGCTCCCCAAGCCGCCTGCCTCCGAGAGCTTCACTTCAAAGGGACCTGCGCCCCGCCCACGCAATGCCGAGAGCCAGGGCTTCCCTCCCGCTCGGACTCACTTCTCCTCCCCCCAATTACATCCCTTACATCCCTGCTTCACAGTAGAAAGGAATGTGCATTTCTCGGCCGCTTGCATTTCCCGGCCGCTTTTAATTTCATTTCGCGGCCACTTTACTGTGTCCTTCGTTGTCTCTCTTTCTCTCAATCTGTGCCCCCTCATCTCAGCGTCTCCTTTGCCCTCCACCCACTCACCCTCTCTTCCCACCCTCGCCCTCTCTTCCCACCCTCACCCTATCTCTAATTTTACTTTTAACTTTTCTCTGACCCTCGTCTCCTCTTTCCGTGCCCCTCGTGCATGTCTGCTTCACCGTCCCTCACAAGGCACTCATGTCTCCCTCAACTCCTCCTTTCTACCATCCTCCCTCTTTCCCTCTGTTTCCCGTCATCTTTTCTTGCACGCATCTCTCTAAGACCCCCCTCCCATCCTCTTCCCAGAAGTGTCTCCCCCTCCCATGTCTCTTTCTGTTGCCATCTGTCTACTGACAGCATCAACACGCGCCCTCAGCCTCTTTCCAGCTCGGATTCAGGCACAGTGGGGATGGGTGCAATGCCAGCGTCTCCGCTACTGGCAAACGCTGCAGGCCGCATTCCAAAACTATGTCCCTTAATCTCCCGCCCCCTTTCCATGTCTCCATCACCCCATCCCCCTTTGTCTGTCTGTCTTTGCCCCTCTTAAACCATGTCTCTTCTTCCACCGTCCACCTACTTTTTTGTCTCCTTTAGTTTGTGTCCCCTCATCGGTCTCTCTCGCGCTCTAGTCTCCTCATGTAACATACTATGTTCTACGGCACAGCTTTCCAAACTTTTCATGTTGGTGACACACCCTTTTATTTAAAAAAGTTCAGGGACACGGTAACACAAGGAAGCGCAGCAAGCGAGCCTGAACCACCTATGGTGGGTTCGGGCCCCACACCCCTCACACATCACACACACACACCCCACCCCACACACATCCCCACACACACCCCACAGACACACACCCCCACACACACATCTCCCACACACACACACACATAACCCCCACACACTCAACCCCACACACTACCAAACACACACACCCCACACCCCCCACACCCCCCACACACACACCACACACCCCACAACCCCCCACACACACACCCCACACACCCAACACACTCCCCACACACAGAGACTTGAGGGGCACTGTTAAAGGGTACCAGTGAGGGAATCAGTGGCGGAGGTGGCCTTTCCCTCCATCTGTCTCCCTCCATCTGTCTCCCTCTGAACCTCGCCCTCCCTCCCTCCCTCTCTGTCTCAACCCCTCTATGTCTCACTCCTTCTCTGTCTCCCTCCCTCTCTGTCTCATTCCTTCTCTGTCTCCCTCCCTCTATGTCTCCCTCCCTCTCTGTCTCCCTCCCTCTCTGTCTCCCTCCCTCTCTGTCTCCCTCCCTCTTTGTCTCCCTCCCTCTCGGTCTCACTCCCTCTTAGTCTCACTCCCTCTTAGTCTCACTCCCTCTTAGTCTCACTCCCTCTTAGTCTCACTCCCTCTTAGTCTCACTCCCTCTCTGTCTCACTCCCTCTC
Organism: Lissotriton vulgaris; assembly: GCF_964263255.1. Classification (NCBI taxonomy): domain Eukaryota; kingdom Metazoa; phylum Chordata; class Amphibia; order Caudata; family Salamandridae; genus Lissotriton; species Lissotriton vulgaris. Next base: position 747,578 of record NW_028253487.1, read on the forward strand.
TGTCTCACTCCCTCTCTGTCTCACTCCCTCTCTGTCTCACTCCCTCTCTGTCTCACTCCCTCTCTGTCTCACTCCCTCTCTGTCTCACTCCCTCTCTGTCTCACTACTTCTCTGTCTTCCTCCCTCTGTCTTCCTCCCTCTGTCTTCCTCCCTCTGTCTTCCTCCCTCTGTCTTCCTCCCTCTGTCTCACTCCCTCTCCTTCCGACTGTCTCACTCCCTCTCTGTCTCACTCCCTCCGACTGTCTCCCTCCCTCTGTCTCTCTCCCTCCCTCCCTCTCTGTCTCACTCCCTCTCTGTCTCACTCCCTCTCCCTCCGACTGTCTCCCTCCCTCCCTCTCTGTCTCACTCCCTCTCTGTCTGGTATGAACAGCATATATATTTATTTACCGACATTGCAAGAATGTTTATGTGGTCAAGCTAATAATTGCGGACAACAGAAATTACTTTCAGAAACTCAAGGACAAATATTTGGAAACAAACACATTAATTTACTAAAAATGAAAAGTTGTTATAGGGCGACAAAAAATGATGTATAATTAAGAAAAATTACAAGGTATTTTTTTTAAGGATTATAATTTACTAAACATGGCAAACTGATATTTTGGAACAAAAGTTGTGTGCTTAAATATATTTCAAGATGATAGTCGATTAATAATTTGAGGACACAGTGATGATATTGAATAATCGGTCAATTGCAGAATGATCTGCCTTACTGCTGAGACGGTTGTTTCATCGATAAAGTGGAGCCATCTTATGTTCTATATTGGTAGATTTTACTAGCTTGTTAAGAACACACATAACAGCTGCCTGAGAACAGATTCTCTTTCAGCAGTGTTCTCCGTCTCTGGTCTCTCAACCAGCAAGATTGAGCTAATCTGATAGACATCTCTGCTAACTGCTGAAAAGTGTGAAATCAGTAACGTTTCATGCTTTCATCAAATAAAGCAGATAATCAAAGGAGGCAGGCGGTAAAACTGAATGCAAGAGGAGCGAAAAACGAACACAAAGTTGTTTTTGAAGATTTGAAAATTGCACTGACAATTCTTGTAAAAGGCACCATTTGGTCCATTTGTTTTCCTTTGTCGAGTGGGTGTGTGATGGGATGTAGACAGGCACGCAACACACTTTGGCCTCAAAGGGCTTCATCCCCCCTCTCTCCACCTCCTCCCCCTTGTGTGTGGCAGCCCGGGATGAGACACTTCCCAGGCCCGCTCACGGCCACACCCGAGCACTTCACAGGTCGTTAAAGACTTTGTGCATGTTAATACGGCTTTGTTGTTGCTTGCCCCTTAAGAGCCCCTGCAGCTCCACTCTGCCGATGCGACACACCTACATGTGGGTCGCGACACAGTAATGTGTCACGCCACATAGTTTGGAAATCTGTGTTCTACGGTGATGCGCACTGACACCTGTTGTTAAAGTCCGCGCTATATAGAAATGCATTCAATAAAATAAAAATAAAAATTTCTCCCCTCCTCGCTTTCCATCTCTCCGCCCCTTTGGGGTCTGTCCGACCACTTTACTGTGTCCTTCGTTGTCTCTCTTTCTCTCTGACTCTATTGATATCCTTCACCCAATCTGTGCCCCCATCATCTCAGCGTCTCCTTCGCCCTCCCCCCACTCACCCTCACTTCCCACCCTCACCCTCTCTTCCCACCCTCACCCTATCTCTAATTTTACTTTTAACTTCTCTTTGACCCCTCGTCTCCTCTTCCCGTGCCGCTCGTGCATGTCTGCCTCGCCCCCCTCCTCTCCAGGCGCTCATGTCTCCCTCGACTCCTCCTTTCTACCATCCTCCCTCTTTCCCTCTTTCCCTCTGTTTCCCGTCATCTTTTCTCGTGCGCATCTCTCTAACTCCCCCCTCATCTTCCCAGATGTGTCTCCCTCTCCCATGTCTCTTTCTGTTGCCCTCTTTCTCACTCAGCCGTTCTCTCATCTTTCCTGTTTTGCGCGCCCTCCATTTCGTTATGCCCCTCTTTCCCTTATGCCACCTCTCATCTCCATTATGCCTGCACGTGAGGATAATGACAGCATCAACATGCGCCCTCGGCCTCTTTCCAGCTCGGATTCCTGCACAGCGGGGATGGGTGCAATGCCAGCGTCTCCGCTACTGGCAAACGCTGCAGGCCGCATTCCAGTCCATTATTTTTTCGCCCACTATGTCACTCGACCGACACCAGCACGTGCACAGCAGCTTTGGAGCTGCCCCGTCCAGCCTCAGCGGGCAGGCCAGGGCTTCTCTGGATGGGAGACAAGCCACTGCTGACCGTTCCAGCCCAGGACAAAGCTATTAATTTAGCTATTTTCAAAACCAACACATAAATAAAATATTTGTCATTTACAAGACCAATAGCTCAAACTTTCCTAATGCGAGACCTATTGCATTGTAAATGCTCGTTAATATATATTTTTTTTACTTTAAGTCAAGTTGGCTGAGAACATGTAAAAAAAAACACTGACAAAGCCAAAAGATCTCGCATAGGCAAAACGTATTGGCTTTGGCAATGTCCTTTAGCCATGTTGTACAGCTGTGAAGATGGTGCTAGGCATGGCTAAAAGTTAGTGATATGATGTAGAGGAGAGTAGAATGGCGTGAATGGCGTAAAATGAAGAGGAGTGCAGTAGAGCAGAGAGGCAATGTGTTGAGCGTTGTGGCGTTGAGTGGTTTTGAGTGGAGTAGAGTGGAATAGAGTAGCGTGGCTTAGAGTGGTGTAGAATGGAGTAGAGTGGAGTGAAGTGACAGAGTGAAGTAGAGTAGCACAGAGTGAAGTAGAGTGGCGTGGATTTGAGTGCAGCAGAGTGGAGTGTCAGAGTGGAGTGTGTAGTGATATATCAAGTTATACCAAGGCTATAGGGGCACGTCGGGGCGGGCAGTCTATGCTAAAGTGTCTAGCTCTTCCTTACTAGTGTGGGTACACACCGGGAAGGTGTTACCAGGCGCTTTATAAACTGTCTATTATTATTAAGTGTAACTGGGAGAAAAACAGTCACGAAGAACGACAGAAGGAGACAGATCACATGGAAAAAGAGAAAAAGAAGGGAGAGAAAGGAAAGGTAGGAAAGGAGGAAGAGAGAATATAAGGGTTGATATAAGGTGAAAGAAGGTGTATGTAGACATGCAGGATACCGTTCGGATGGGGAAGGATGGCATGGTGGAGGCACGAAGAAGTAGAGAAATGAGGAGGTAAAATGAAGAACAGGAGGTGGCAAGGACCCTGGAGAAAAAACGAAAAAGGAGAAACAAGAAAGGAGGATGGATGAGGAAAGGAAGAAAAGCGCGAAACACTAACTTGAACATGGGAAGAAGAAATGCAACTAAATAGTAGGAAGTGGGATGAGAATATTCGAAAGGGGGTGAGGAGACAAAGGGATGAAAGAGAGGGAAGTTTGAAAGTAAACGCACAGCAATGAGATAAAACAAAAAAAAGGTTTCTGGAGGAAAGCATGGGAAGGAGACAAATGGAGAAGGACTAGAGGAAGAAGAAAGAACCAGGCTTTAAGTGCGCCGGGTCCTGCCGGGTCTGAGCACTGGTAGTAATTTAAAAGGGCAACTGAAATGGGCCCCTTTCGACCTCTATTTCTAGCTCCATAATTCAGCCAGAAGAAAAAGACATACTGCGGCAGGAGGAACAAACAAAGAAACCCTTTCCCTGAGTGTCTGGCAGGCAGTTACCTGGCTCACTGTTGCACTTCCTGCATCTGCACCAAAGAGAACTAACAACAGAAGGGAGCAGTCGCAAGATGCTTTCTTTGTTTTCTGTTCTTGTTGAAGATGAGGCCTTTGCATTGCACACAGGACTAGAGGACCCTGGCTTCTTTTGCTGCTGTATCAGCACAGCTCTGAGGCACATATAATTTTCCATGCACACCGTGATTGTAAATGGTGTGACTGATAGTATGTATTTAGGTCTCATCCTATTAATCGCGCAAGAGATAACAAAACGAGAGTATAGAGGCTCAACCAAGCTCTGAAACCTTCGCGGATTACGTCGAGTGCATGTGCTCGTACACAAGCTTTTTACCATTTGCTCCCCGAGCCGCTTGCCTCCGAGAGCTTCACTTCAAAGGGATACGCTCCCCCTCCCACTGCTTCACACTTTTCACAGCCGCCAGGCCGTGTCTCGCATTTCTCCTCCCCCCCTAATTATTCACCCCTGCTGTTGCTGCCCACGCCCTCCCACAGCAATGCCAAGAGCTTGTTATGTTTTTTAATTCCTACACTATCTTGATACATGTGATAGCGTAGCCGCTCCTCTACTTTTCTACTGCTGGTCTATCCATGCTTTTCGGCATCTTTACTCATTCTTTCCTATTGTTTTGTCAGTTACACTGGCTTTTTTAATTTTCGTATTCAGGCACCGGATGATTTGTTCACAGATTGAAAACTTTATTGTACCATGTTGGGTATTCTCGCTCATTTTGGATTGACACACTGGAACTTCTTTCTCTCACAGTCGGTTTATAGTGTCTATTGCACTCGGTAGTCTACTTCCGGTTTTGTTCACTATTTACTTCCAGGGTATTATTTTTTCAATCTTTTCACACCGCGAACACTGAGCACGCTCAATTCTGAGTTTTTCACAGGTACGGATTCACTCTCGTTACTGCATGGAACCATGGTCACTTCAGAATGCTGCACGTGTGCGCGTTTGTTTTACGTGGGCTTTCTATTGTTTTTTAAATCACCATTGAACTCGTGCACTAGTTCGTCTAATTCCTGTTCGTTGATTTGATCAAAGGCACAAATTTAAACTTTCACCGCATGGAACTGCGGTCACTTTGGTAGGATGCACGTCTGTGCGCCAGTTTTACTTGTTCAATGATCACTGAACACGTGAATCACTTAGTTCTTTGCCTTATATTTGTTCATTTTTTAACGTGTCTACAGCATCGCTTAATTATTCGGCACTGCTGGTTAAAACACCCAACGAGCAACTTTCAGTTATTCCAAGCATGTTTAAACCATACTGCACATTTATATTCTTTTTGACCTTATTTACTCTTTTTATTTTTGAGCACTGAGCACACCACTTTAATTTTGTTCGGTTTTTTTTGTGCCTTTCTGCCCCCTGTTAGGCTCGATTTTTGTGCCCTTCTGCCCTCTGTTAGACTCGTTTTCCCTTATTTTTCTGCCCTTCTGCCCTCTGTTAGACTCGTTTTTTGTGCCTTTCTGCCCTCTGCACCACCACATCATCACTCAGCGCTACCCCAGCATCACTCAGCACCACCACATTATCACTCAGCACCACCACATTATCACTCAGCACCACCACATTATCACTCAGCACCACCACAGCACCACCCAGCGCCACCCCAGCATCACCCAGCGCTACCCCAGCATCACCCAGCGCCACCCCAGCACCACTCAGCGCTACCCCAACATCACTCAGCGCCACCACAGCATCACTCAGCACCACCACATTATCACTCAGCACCACCACATAAACACTCAGCACCACCAAAGCACCACTCAGCACCACCACAGCATCACTCAGCACCACCACACCATCACTCAGCACCACCACAGCACCACTCAGCGCCACCACAGCATCACTCAGCGCCACCCCAGCATCACTCAGCGCCACCCCAGCATCACTCAGCACCACCCCAGCATCACTCAGCACCACCCCAGCATCACTCAGCACCACCACAGCACCACTAGGCGCTACCCCAGCATCACTCAGCACCACCACATTATCACTCAGCACCACCACATTATCACTCAATACCACCACAGCACCACTCAGCACCACCACAGCACCACTCAGCACCAACACAACACCACTCAGCACCACCACAGCACCACTCAGCACCACCATATTATGACTCAGCACCACCACAGCACCACTCAGCACCACTACAGCACCACTCAGCACCAACACAGCACCACTCAGGACCACCACAGCACCACCACAGCACCACTCAGCACCACCACATTATCACTCAGCACCACCACTGCATCACTCAGCACCACCGCAGCACCACTCAGCACCACCACATTATCACTCAGCACCACTACTGCATCACTCAGCACCACCGCAGCACCACTCAGCACCACCACATCATCACTCAGCACCACCACAGCATCACTCAGCACCACCACAGCATCACTCAGCACCACCACAGCATCACTCAGCGCCACCACAGCATCACTCAGCACCACCACAGCACCACTCAGCACCAACACAGCATCACTCAGCAGCACCACAGCACCACTCAGCGCAACCCCAGCATCACTCAGCACCACCACATTATCACTCAGCACCACTACATTATCACTCAGCACCACAACAGCACCACTCAGCACCACCACATTATCACTCAGCACCGACACATTATCACTCAGCACCACTCAGCACCACCACTGCACCACTCAGCACCACCACAGCACCACTCAGCAACACCACAGCACCACTCAGCACCACCACAGCACCACTCAGCACCATTACAGCACCACTCAGCACCATTACAGCACCACTCAGCGCCACCACAGCATCACTCAGCGCAACCCCAGGTTATAGGTGTCACATATGCGAAAGTTATAACTATTGGCATTGTAAATGACAAAGCTATTCATTTAGCTATTTTCAAAACCAACACATAAGTAAAAAAAATGTCATTTACAAGACCAATGGCTCAAACTTTTCTAATGCGAGACCTATTGCATTGCAAATGCTTGTTTTATTTTCATTTTTTGGACCTGCCGGACACAGGTGGGCCTGTGCCCGTCCTGGGAAGGGCATTTATGTATTTGTGAAAGAAAGAACTCTGTCAGACCAGCAACCCTGGGCAGGCGTGCAGCTTTCACTGGTGCGGTGCGACTGGTGCAGCCACACTGGGCGCTGTCCTTGAAGGGTGGGAGGGGGCACTGACCTCAGGGGTGCTGTGTTTAGCAATAACACAGGATTTACAAGCACCCGCTGCAGAGCTCCTTATCAACAGCTTTCAAGCAGCAATAAAAAAGTCAAGCTAACTTGTGATTAATGTTCCTGCTAGAGAGAGATCAGAGTTTTGTCTCGTGGAAGTTTTGACTCGCCATGAAGTAGTGCAGAGGGTTAATATGCCTGCGGCAAACAACAGATCTGGATTAGTAAAGCCGGCCATGCAAGATGCTGCCAAGGGAGTGCAGGGCTGCTAGTGAGAGCAGTGCAGTGCAGACAAAGGGAAGGACGAGCTGCTGAGGTAGATGCGGTGCTGCTCAGGAATGGCTCACTGTTATGGGCAAAAGGGCCAACCCCCCCTCCCCCTGCAAGCCCCAAATTAATTTAAGAATCCAGTTAATAAAAATGCCATAAAGTCTGCTGCCTGTGCCAATATAACCTACTCGTTCTTACACCGTTTCTTGTCTGAAGCTTCTTCTCAGATGTAGCAGGGTGTTTTCTTGCTTTTAGTTCCCAGATTTCACTCTTGACCCCCTTGTATGACCCTGGGCAATCTTTCCCTTGTGCCTGATCCCGCGCAAGCTTCCCCTTGTGTGGCAATTTATTTTAGTACCCCAAAAGGGAAAGGTAGCAAGTAAAACCTCTAGGTCTTAGGTAAGGTGAGAAGCAGCTCCAGGACACCTCAGGGCATTCAAACGCTCTGCAAATCAAATCAAATCTAAGGGAAAATCCATACACCTACATTTATACTTGTTTACCAGCATGTTTTCAGGAAATCATTGTACCACTGAAACAAAGTGGTTAATTTATTAAAAAAAAAAAAAAAGTAAGTACCAGGGCTCTCCTCGGGAGGCAGCTGGCACCAGCCCAGGATGTGGCATAATGGACAGAGCAACTGACTTCGGAACTGGGGAACCAGGTTCGAGTCTTGATGTTGGAACAACATCCTGTGGCTCTGGCCAAATCACTTAATCTCCCCGGGCCTACCAAAAATGAATGTGAATGTGTCCTCAACTGGTGCTCATGAAAAACGCTGGTGTTGATGATTATGTGCTGATGCTGAGCATCGGAAACCACGGGCTCAAATTAAGCACTGCTTTGTGACCTTGATACTTATTATGTGGAGTACTGTCAAACACTCTTCTGTTTGTTCTAAGTCTTCATCTGCTCCCTCCCTGGTTGGGCAGATAGGACCTTGCCATTCAGCTTAAACATTCACTTTGGCACATTCACTTTGGGTCTGCCGCCTCACTGGTTAGAGGCGGCAGACCCGAGAGCAGAGGACGGCCCGGGACCAGGGTTCGATTCCCGGCGCGGCAGGTTTCTGGACCAGGGTCAGCGGACTCGATAATTCTCTCGCCTCGGTGCCCACTCTGAGCAGCGATCACACTCGGCAACTCTGGGCATTAGCTTGCCTCATCTTCACTAACGGCCCCACCAGACCGCCGGGGATGCCTGGTCTCACCCTGGAGATACCCATTAAGGGACCATCTCTCAGGGAAGCCAGGAAGGGTTTCGCAGCGGTCGAAGCGCCTTGGGACCCTACGGGTAAGTAGTGCGCTATATAAATGCCTATACATTTACATTTACATTCTGAAAGTCAGGCACAAGCAAAGCGCTACAGTCAGAGATTAGATTCGAATGAATGGTTTATTCTCTATTGTGTTGCCATTAGATATGATCTTCAGTGCAGCACTTGCATCTGCCTTGTTAATAGTTAATGGTACACTGCTTTTGCTTCCATTGAGGGAACCACAATTGAGGGAACCATACAGAGCCTGTCCATGCCATTAGTGCTTTATTGTCAATACTTATAAGGCGCAAGGAGGCAGGCAAAAATAGTGAAGGTGTCTTGGAAAAAGCACCTTTAGAGATGCTAATAAGGAAGAAATTGATACCTACGGTTAAGCTGTGACTAGTATCATCAACAGCACCCAAAAAACTGAGAATATGCAGGTAATCTTTCAAAATTCCTATGAAACGGGGAATTGTATGCCCCTGGCTGGTTTTTAAACTCCTCTGCCTATTTTATTTACTTTGAGACTGATGCTTTACATTTTCATACATTCCTTCATTTTCTACTTTATACTTTTGTTTATTTAATGTTTTATCCCAGTTTCTGCAAAACAGAGGTATATTTTATGACCGGACCCAACCACTAGATGGCGGAATAATGCACAGCATGGGAATCCAGCAAAGATTCATGTTGCAAAACTGAAGCTTTGCAGGTTACCTTATGTAAGAAGTCGGAGAGAAATTGTATCCCTAGACTAAGCCCACACGAAGAAAAGTGTAGTTGGTGCACAGACAGTACATTCTTAAGAACTTTAGTACTTTAGAAACTGAGACCGTCCCTATTTCACTGGGATATTTGTTCCATAAAAAAATTGTAGCTAGATCTGAACCTATCCCAATATCAAGCTGTTGCTCAGCATTTTATTTATTTTTTCTTTTACAAAAACACTGAAGTGTGGAAGTTTTCCACATTAAAACTGTATCTGTGCATTAAGATTTGCCACTCTAAATTGAATTCTTATAATGTGCATTAACATGGAGCTATGGAAATTAAAACAAATTCAGTATGATGTATTATTGTGTGGTTTCCTGGCTTAGAATAAACTAAGCCTTAGTTAAGTCTCGGCTCCATCTTTGTTAAAATTTCTGTTGTATCATGATATTCATTGTGTGTTTATATTTCCCCACTTGGTACCACATAAAGCAAGATGTGCATGGTTTATTTTAATTGACATATTGTTTTCGAAGAACCCACTGAAGGAATCCTTTTGGTACTTTCCAATGGTCTTCCTGATAGCACATTGTAATGCATTCATTCACAATTGTTTTCTGTTTATTTTGTTCAGACACCATCGATGACATTAAGTTAGAAGGGGCAAATCAATAATCATGAAGTGCTAAGATGGTACGCGTTTGTAATGTTTTAGAAATATGAATTGGGATTTGCTGTAATAATGCTCATACCATACTGAATTTGTAGTTTTCATGATTCCCCATGCTGAAAATGGCTATATAAAGCCTGGAATTTGGGAGTGTGTCAAGATTCTTTTGGGTTTCTACTAGGAATGCTGTCCCATTTCCTACTGATTTACTGCACATATGAGAGTCAGTCTATTTACTTCTATTTGCTCATTATTGCTTTATTTCTGTAATTGAGAGCCTTCATGGCAATTGATTTATATGTTCTTTGACTGATTAAATGAGATTGATGCTGCGTTTGCCTGGTTCTATTTTCTGTATTGCCCTTTTAAAAATGTAAAAACCCTTCATGGTTTTCCTACATTTCTGATGTTGAACTTCTTTTTGAATCAGTCCGTTAATATTGACTGTATTTTGAAATGCTATTTTGAATCCCTTCTCTGAACCGATAGTGCGTCCACATAAGCAATACTAGTAATCGCATTAAGATTTTGTGCAGACCTCTGCAAGGGTTAGATCACTCACAGTGAGAAGACATTTAATAGGCATAAAGAAGTACTTAGATGTACCTCTTTGGCTCACTCTACATCAGTTATCTCCTACAACATTCATTTGTCTCTGGCACAACCATGGTCACTCTAGCTTGTAGCCCAGAAGAAAGATGTCAATCATGATCCTAAAAATGTAAGCGTGAAACCCCTCCGAAGAAACTTGTTCTCACACAACTACACGTTCTACTGCTACCTTATTCCAACTGCCCTGAAACCGCTTAGTATTTCATAGGTTGTCTAAGTCGTCTGTTCTTCCTCCTTTTTTGGTTTAAGTGACCTGATATATTGTCTTCACCACAACTACAGAAGCTGCTAGGATTTAACTCAGAGCCACTTTGCTCACTCTCGGATGATACAGAGACACTATTTGTGGATGCACATCTTTAAATGATTTGCTGGTTAGAGACCATAACAGATATGCAACTTTGCATCATTTGCAGTTTACCAATCTGGTAAATGTGGTATGTCAGCAGGGATTTAAATAAGTTCCCTTCATCTAAATCTCAAACCCTATTTCTGGCTTCCGACAGAAATTTTATTTTCAAGTCCTGCTACATATAATATGATACCTTTAAGTGATATTTTCTTTGGGTCATTTGAATCTTTTCTTCTTAAGTTCTTCTGGGAACTTTCTTCTCTACTGTCGATTAAGCATTATCGAGATTTTCTTTTATGCAACAAGACATTTACATAATTTGCACTAGTTCTATCCTTTAGATTTTTCCTTCAGACCATTCTCAAGATAACCAGGAGAGAGGTGCCCAGGTAGAATTGCAGGGATAACAGAGTATTCACTATTATAATAGAAACCTTGTTCGGCTTGTTCTCATAGTAAATCCTTAACTCTTGTTCTTGCCAGGTAACATGACACCAAATAAATGAAAGCCTTAAAACCTACTCCCATGATTAGAGGAGGTTGATGGCTTTGGCTTAACCACTGAAAGAAATTGATAAACCATCCATTAAATAAGCGTTCAATATAGGCCCTGAATTTGAGCATTACCTGCCACATATTATTTATTATTTATGAATTTTGTAAAGCGCACGGCTACCCCCAACGGGGGTGTCCCGGCGCTAAAATTATCTGCTAGAGGAGAAGAGCAAACTAGATAGAGGCGAATAGCCAAGTTTTCAGGCGTCTTCGGAACAGAGCTTCAGATGGAGTAAATCTAAGGTCAATCGGTAGGCTGTTCCAATGTTTGGAAGCTAAGACAGCAAATGCTCTGCCACCCATTCTTGAGCGCCGGAATCTAGGCACAAGCATGAGACGCAGATTGTTAGAACGAAGGTCTCTAACTGAGTGGGACAGTCTCAATCTCTTTCTTAAGTATTCTGGACCAGATCCGTTAATAGCTCGATAGGCCAGAACAAGCGTTTTGAATTTGATACGGTTGGCTATAGGAAGCCAGTGAAGTTCTCTTCGAAACGCAGAGATAGAGTGTCTGTATGGGATGTTACCAATCAGTCTTGCCGCAGCATTCTGAATCACCTGCAGGCGTTCGATTTGATATAAAGGAGCCCCAGCATACAGACTGTTGGCATAATCCAGATGGGCGGTGATTAATGCCTGAGTGACGGTTCTGCGAGCCTCAATTGGCAGAAATGGAAAGATCTTTCTCATCATTTTTAATTTGCCAAAGCAGGTCGCAGTGACCTTATTGATTTGAGGGCTACAGGAGAGGGTGTCATCAAAAATAAAGCCCAGATTACGGGCCGAATGGACCGGGACTGGAGGGGGGTTAAGTACCGTTGGCCACCAAAGTGGGGGTGGAATGGTCATTTTTTGGTTAAAAAACAGGACCTCAGTCTTGTCAGTATTAAGCCGTAGGTGATTCGAGGACATCCATGAACAGATTTCGCCGAGACAGTGGCGGAAACTGGAGAGGCTGGGGTCAGAGGGATCTCTAAAAGAAAATATCAGCTGTGTGTCATCAGCGTATGAGATCACTCTGACTCCACATGCCTCCACCACCCTGGCCAGTGGGGCTAAGTACACGTTGAAAAACAAAGGACTCAGCGCTGAGCCTTGTGGGACTCCGCGTTCGAGAGGTTTGCATCCAGATTCAAAGGGTCTGAGAAGAACCCTCTGGGAGCGTTCTTGAAGAAAAGAACAGACCCAAGCCAAGGCAGTGCCACTCAGTCCAATCTGCTCCAGTCGGCCTAGAAGAATTTGGTGGGACACCGTATCGAAAGCGGCGGATAGGTCGAGGAGGACCAACATGGCCTCCTCGCCCCTATCCACACACTCTCGCACAGTCTACGAAACCTCTAGTAAAGCGGTCTCCGTACTGTAACCAGTACGAAAGCCGGACTGGGAATCATGTAGCAGAGAGTAGGTCTCTAAGTACTCTGCCAGTTGTAGTTGGACTGCTTACTCCAAAACCTTCGCGGGTTTCGGGAGAAGGGAAATGGGCCGGTAATTACTGAATTGCATCGGGTCAGCATCTGATTTCTTAAGGATGGGCACAAGGAGGGCCTCCTTCCAGGCAGAGGGAAATTGGCCTAATCGTAGGGAGGCATTCCAGATGGTAGTGAGTGGCTCCAGCAGTAGGGTGGACAATTCACTCATGATTTTTGAGGGGACAGGGTCTAACGGGGAGCCTGATTTGCACTGTAACAATAATTTGAGTGCAAGATCAGGAGTAAGTTCCTTAAAGGAGTCTAAAGTAGGAGCAGTATTGTGGGTGATAGGGGCCAAGGGGGGGGGAATGACAGGAGGAGGAAAGGAGGATGCGATCTTTTCAATTTTTTCTTGGAAGAAGTCAGATAGTCCGTTGCAGAGAGACAGGTTGGCTAAATTGTTAGGAGTCATAACAGGGGGTTTAACAAAGTCTTTGACGATTTTAAACAGTGTCTTTGCTGAATTGTCCGCGGCTTTTATTTGAGAGGCAAAGAACTCAGTCATGGCAGATTTTTTAGATTTAGAAAATTTCTTAAGGGCCATTCTGTAAGTAATTTTAGCCTCAGCATCATATGTTCTTCTCCAGCAACGTTCTAATTTTTTACAATGGCTTTTCTCTTCACGGAGAGCAGCTGAAAACCAGGGAGCAGAGGGGCGAGATCTGGCGGAAGATACCGGTAGGAGTGGAGCGATTACATCAACCGCAGCCGATAGGGTCGTATTGAATGTGGAGACGCAGTCATCGATATTTACCACATGAGACTCAAGAGGACAGTTAAATAACGGTTCTAAGGCAGAACAGGAGATCTTATGCCATTTTCTCCTGTAGTCTGTTCCCAGTATCGCCGGGGTAGGTGCCTGAGGGAGGGGAATGTCCACCCTCAGTAGGAAATGGTCAGACCAAGTAAGGGGGAGTGAGGGATACGTAATGGTCCCTGGAAGGTTGGAGAAAATAAGATCCAGTGTGTGGCCAGCAGCGTGCGTTGGACCATGGATGAGTTGCAACAGGCCCAGACTATGGAGGGCATCGAGGAAACGTCTGGCTTGAATACAGGTGGGATCATCTACATGGAGGTTGAAATCTCCCAGTGTAACAAAGTGCGGGTGCTTGAGAGATAGGTCCGTGATAGTGCTAATCAACTGAGACAAAGAGGAAGGAGAAGCTTTAGGGGGGTTGTAAACTAAAATGCCGGTCAGGTAAACTGCCGCTGGGTCAGCAATAGCAAAATACATAGCTTCAATCAGTCCAATGTTAGTGATTTTTTTGATGGTGATATTAAGGTGGGATTTGTACAGAATGGCAAGGCCACCTCCCGTTTTGCCCTCCCGGTTGATACCCAGGAAGCGATACTCCGGGGGGGTGGCTAGATAGATGTCCGGGTTAGAGGAGTCTTTCGTCCAGGATTCCGTAAGGAATAAAATATCCCAGCTGTAAGTGGTCAGAATCGACCAAATATCATTGGCATGGCGGGGGAGGGATCTACAGTTGATCAGTGCTAGTTTTAAAATACGAGCACCCGGGGCGGGAGAGGGAGGTAAGGTCCGTTCACTCCAAGGGGGGAGAGATAGATTGCACTGAGGGCAGTGAAAGGTATGACCGTCCAGGTTATTAGGGGGGCAGCGGGCCTGTGTAGAACAGGCGCTCGCTCCAATTTGAAATAGCTGTTCCCTAGACCAACTTACACGTGACTTGATGGTAGCTTGAGCAGGGGGACTGGCCCTAGGCCCGGGCCAGGCGCGGACGGGCGCAGACGGGCTCGCCTTAGGCGCGCCTTCGGCGCGCCATCGGCGCGCCCGCTGCGCCCGCCCGCTGCGCGGTCGGGACGTGTAGTTGTGTTTATACATAACAGGAGGGTGGGAGTGGTCGAGAAGCTGGACCGCTACCCTGCCTGCCTTCCCAAGATGGCGGTGGCAATTCCGCGTCTACCGGCGTCAGCGCTTTGACTCGGCTGCGCCGGTAGGATCAAGCTGTATTAGTAGACCCAGGAGGTGAATTACATCTCACCCTCTATTTTGCGTTTTTACCGGGATGTTAAAAGCGAGCCCAATAAAATATATACAATTGTTAAAAATAGTCCTGCTGATGTCTAACACACCGTAATTACTTCTGCATGTAAGGAAGAGAAAGAGCGCCCCCGGCTTCCGCCTCAGGGGAAAGTAGCAAACAATTACCGGAGGAACCTAAGACGATCCTTAAGTAGGCGGGAGGGCGGGAGTGGTCGAGAAGCTGGACCGCTACCCTGCCTGCCTTCCCAAGATGGCGGTGGCAATTCCGCGTCTACCGGCGTCAGCGCTTTGACTCGGCTGCGCCGGTAGGATCAAGCTGTATTAGTAGACCCAGGAGGTGAATTACATCTCACCCTCTGTTTTGCGTTTTTACCGGGATGTTAAAAGCGAGCCCAATAAAATATATACAATTGTTAAAAATAGTCCTGCTGATGTCTAACACACCGTAATTACTTCTGCATGTAAGGAAGAGAAAGAGCGCCCCCGGCTTCCGCCTCAGGGGAAAGTAGCAAACATAATTAGGTTGCATGTAGCGGGCAGGGGAGTAAGCAAGATTTCTTTCTTTCCCCAGTTGGGTGTTAGTGCTTTCTTTAATTGAGTTGCAGCAGGTCTGCGTCCCATTTACTACTGTTTACTATGTATGACTGAGGGGGAGATTAATGCATCAATCTTATACCACAAACAAAATGTTCAGGACAGATTGAGCTGCACTCTGACAGGGAGCCATGGTGCTGTTGATGTAAAGGGCTGGTGGTGGAAGGTTGACAGGGATGTCACCCTGACTAAGTAGTAAGTTTCAAGTTAGATCTTAATTTTTAAGTGCTTTCTAGGAGCCTCTCATGATTCACCTCAATGGAGAAGTGTGGCTCAATGATTAGAGCGGCAGACCCTGATGCAGAGGTCTAGCCCGGGACCAGGGTTCAATTCCCCGCCTCGGCGGGTCTTGGGCTCAAAATTCCATGGACCTGATAATTCTCGCCTCGGTGCCTATTCCAATCATGGAGTCCCACTCTGCAACTCTGGGCAATAGCTTGCTTAATCTCCACAACGGCCCCCACAACGCTAAGGATGCCTGGCCTCCACCTTGGGGGTGCCCAGGAGTGGACGCCTCACAGAGAAAGCCAGGATGGGTTCCACAGCGGTATACGTACAAGCGCCTTGAGACCCTTGCGGGTGAGTAGTGCGCTATACAAGTATCAATTTACATTTACAATGGAACCTCAGTCTTATGGGGACCCAGATAAGCCAATCCTTTGGAGGTAGACACTAAATGATGAAAAGAGAGGTGTTACAGTCTCCTAAGCCTCTGGGTGGACCCAAAGGATCCAAATATGTACCGCTGCTGCACAGCACTACCGGCCACTGAGTGATGCCTGACTACAGGGACTATCGGTAAATGATGCCTCTATCACCAGTGCAGTGTTGGGGTGTAATGTGTTTTCGCCAAGAGGTGCAATGAATGTGGGTTGCTCCAGAAGCTCTAGGACAAGGAGAGGCCCCTACTGTCTTCAGGAACTGTATGGCACATGACGTTCAGTTAGTTGATGAGGATTCCTGGATAGGCTATAGGTTCACAGAGTTGTGTGTATACTGGGAGACGTGACACTCAAATATTCCACATGGTTGTAGAGGGCATAAGAGTATGGAAGTGGATAGACACCCACTGGGCCCAAGTTCTCTTTAATCTGATCGTGATACAGTGGAAATGTCCAGTAAGTGTAGTTCAACTCATGCTTGGGTACTAAGGCACTAACCTCAACAATCCTGACATTAGAAATCCATGCTGTACAAGTATTACAAAGATATGTGATGGATATGTGCTCACAAAAGCAAGAAAACAACATAAAGGTAGGGAATAACCTCCTATGTGGGGTACAGAGACAGTTGTAAATCAATTTATGGATGCATTTTTCTACATTAAGCAAAGCAATGCAGACATATGTTGGCTACATCTTTGAGGAAGAAACAAAATGGTAGTGGCCATATATGTCATCCATGTGTAGCATGTAGGCTTGCCCTCTTTTGCTCTCCTGTAGGTTCTATGTTATCTGTTTGTTGTTTGTATGCCGCCACCCACGGATGTCATAAGAAGACATTTCCTGTCCTGTCTTAAGTATGGCGATGACCCACTGATATGTGTCCCACTTCAAACAATCCAAAACAGTAATCACACTGTTTGAGCATTGAAGCTGAGTGGAGGTGGGGATGTCGCAGATGAATACAGACAAAGCATAGCTCAGAGTAGCAGTAGAAACTGAGGGCAACGGAGAACGTAGTAAAGTGACTACAAGTTGCCATTGTTACCGATTGTCTGACTAAAATTGTAGCTAAAAAATTCTTTTTCACTACAGCGGTAACACAAGAGCCGGTGTAATTTCTGAAATCAGATCAGGCTTTTATCCTTAGAGAATGCTCAGGGCCCATGGAAATGTATTTTGCCTTGGAAATTTGACTTATTCACAGCATGAATCGCACTGATACATTTCAAGTGTGTACAGATTTGATGTGCAGAGCGCATATGGTCTTCGGCAATAAGGCTTCAGCAGACACAAGCGTCACCCCTTAGAGTAGATCATTCCAAATCACTGCTATCTGCACAAGCTCTCGCTCCACAGCCACACTCAAACCAGCTAAAATGGCCTACAGGACTACTCAGCTATCTAGGTTGCAATAGAAAGGTGGCTAGAGCTTGAAACCTTCAATGAGTGTTCAGAAGCAACCGCTTTGTGAGGTCTGCTTTTCTCAAATGTGGTACTTGGTGTGCGGCATACCTTCCTCCTATGGCCAGATACGTACCCTGTAACACATACAAGATAAATTCTTCAAGACGACATTCTGTCGTAGTGATTTTTGTGTTGTTTGTGGTTTAGATTGCTTCAATGTTTGTTTTTTCTTCTATTATGAAACATATCATTAAACCCTCAGGTAGGTGTGTAATTCAAATAAATCCAATACATTAAGACTAATAAAGTTATAAATGGCATACAGTTTTTAAAAGGGCACATTTCCTCGGTATGAGCCGTTTATTGAAGGAGTCTCTAGTAAATGTGTGTGCTGTGGAGTTAAAACAAAGACTGGCCAGGTGATCATCTGTAAGTTAGACAACTGAACACTTGCAATGAGATAAATATATCTGCACTTGAAAGGCCTGCTCAAAGTTGTAATAAAGGATTTGATTTCACAAAATACTGTACGATATTCACAAAAAAATGTACCTAAGATGCCCAAGTGCTCCTCATCACGAGTTCTTTTTTTGCTGGTCGTAAATTCTCCGTTGGTGTATTCTCTATAAACAACTTTTTTGTATTTTGATCCTATATGGCTTTCATCACTATTGACAAACACGTGGCCATTGCTACAAAATGAATAATCAAACAAGAAAATTGTACTAATTAATGACAAAGATTTTGCACTGATTTCAACTCATCAAAGCAGCACACATATGTAGGCATGCAGGTTCTGGGTCCTTTAAATACATGACTTATGTAATACAATATAATACATTATTTAATGTATAAGCGTATTAGGAGTCAATATAAAAATGTTGGGAAGAAAAATCAGATCACACACAAACTTTTGTAATTCTGGATAGAAGTAAATCTTCCAAGAACAACCTGAGTGTGTCATAAATATTGGATTTGGCTTGTATGCTATATAGCCGTTATTAGGAGTGGCCTAAGGAAATGGGCCAAAGTTACCCCGCCCCAGGATTTCCTGATACCAGGGGTACCATTAACTCCAGGGGTGGAGAAAATCCAGCTCTCTCGAGGTGGAACCTGATGATCTACTAAGAAGAGAAGAATTGCAGGGTGACTCAATAAGTAATTCCTAATTTTGCGACAGATTTTTATTCAAAGTATTAGGATGCTTGCAACAGCTAAAACCTCTGGGTGAAAGTAAAAACCTTATAATTCTGATGGGACCAGTAACTACTATTATTGGTCACATCCAAATTAAGAGGCCACTGTGCACTTGCCAAGTAAATATGGAACAAGCCACAGAGATATCAACAATTAAACCCTTTACCGATACAGGTTTGGTAACTTTCCACTGGCATATTGCCCAACAGTCGAACTGCTGAATACTTGAAGACTTAGGTCTACAGGAAACATACACCAGATTTTAACAAACAAGGTAAGCGCAAAGTGTAATAAATCGAACGAAATGAAAGTTATTGAGGCAAATAATGTTAAAGATCCATAGAAATACTGGGAGATGTGAAGTGTCTGTGTAAAGAAAGTCATTAGGACACTGAAAAATAGCTTTGATATTATCTTTATTGCTTGGTAAACCTATAAATATTTCTTTCAGCTCAAACTGGAAAGGCTTATTGACACAACTTGGGACGCTTGTTCAACTGCAAATTGTCTCCAAAACTTACACTATTCTGCCTTTCCGGAATTATCCCATTGGTAGGAAGGGGAGAAGCTGTGCAGGAGGAGGGGCTTTATCATTAGCAACTATTAAGGAATTGTGAGTGTTTGATTGGGAATCTAAGTGGGCCTCTCTGGCACACAAGACCGCAGGATCACAAGAAGCGGCTGTGGACCTTTAAACAGTGTGGTGAGGATTACTCCTAGGATATCCAGGTAAAAAACAGAAATGCTAATATTTTCATTGAGAAAGCCTGAAAAGTCAAGTCAGATGTGCTGAAGGGATAAATCAAGATGCGACCTAGCTGGGCAGGAGCTTTCTTCCCTATACCTGGCCCATCAGATACATTTACATAAACCCTAGAAAGTTCAGAAAGTTTTTATTTAAAGAAGTTAAGTTTAGGGTCTTGGATCTCGGGCACCTATTTTCCAGCTCTGGGAATGCACAGCCTCTCCCAGAAGATTAAGGGCCAGATGTATTAGGCCTATTTGCAAACGGCCTGATTCGCAGAATCGGGCTTTTAATGCAAAAAGACATCTTGGTATGTATTAATCCCAAATTTCGATTATAAACATGTTACTGTATTGCTATTTGTGATTGAAAATACCGATTTGGTATTTGTAAGAGGCGTGTCCAAATACTGAATTTGAATGGATTGTATAATCGTTTTGCAACCCAATTCTGGTCGCAAAACAGTAATACTTTACCACCATCCAAATGGGTGGTAACCAATTTGCAAATGGGAAGGGATCCCCATGGGACTCCTTCCTGCTTGAGAATGTAAAAAATTATAATTTTTAAGAACAGGCTGTGGTCCAACAGCCGGCTCTTAAAAAATGAAACTTGAACGTTTATTTTTTTTTTAAATGCATCATGCTTTCCTTTAAGGAAAACAGGCTGCCTTTCAAAATAAAAATCTGTTCTATTTAAAAGCAATCACAAACATAGTGGTCTGCAGATCTCAGCTGACCAGCAGCTTTGTGATGGCTGTGATTCCTAATGGGATGCAAATTGCGACCTACCTCATTAATATTCATGAGGTAGGTTGATTTACAACCTAATAGCATTATTTGAAAAAAAATATTTTTATACATGTGATTCGAAGATATTCGCAAATAGGAAATTAGTATTCCTAATGTTGGTACATTTGTCCCAAAGTGTATGGTTTATAATGGCGCATGAACCTTTAACCTTTCTTTCTTGACTGTGATTACTACAATGATTGGAGAGAATTAGAAAGCATTTCCAGGCCCTCCTCTTCAGGCCAGATGGCCCAGTCGCAAAGGGTTTTCTGAGTTTACACGTGCTCCAATTGCAACAATGACTTGCGTCATTTGTGTGGATCCAAGGTAGCCGGTGGGATGCAGAAATTGCCAGGATTCTTGGCAAGGCCCACCAATGCCCAAACAAGAGAACCCTCCGGCAAAGAAGCAGATTGCATCAATTCCCACTGCGGCACGGAAAGTATTAGCAGAGCGATTTACCACTAGAACCGGTCACTCCACTTTTGCCAGTTACTTGTTTCAACAAAATATAAAATCTTGCTGTTTGCTGGGAATGTCTGCCGGAAGATCGCGCAGCGACCTGCGTACATGAACCATGATGTGGTATTTATTTAATCTTTGGTACTTTGATAATCCTTAACTTACGTCAATTCCATCCACGCTGTATGCTTCATATTCTGTTTTTTAGACATGTTCCACTGGTTACAAAATGTTAACAAAAAGCACCAGTAAGATTTATTTATTTTAATGAATGCCATATAGCACTACTTCTCTTCTATTATCTCGCATATATTTTGCGTCTCTCTCCGATACAGTGACCACTTGTTGATCATATAAGTGACCATGTTACACATTATTACTTATGTGGTGCCATACACACCAAAATGTGTAGAAGTAAAGCAGCTCTCTTTGGTCAGCTTCAGGAATGGTCAGTGTGGTGAGCATTTCCTTACCGAGACTAGTGCACTTACCTTCACCGGGATGCCACCCTGTTGTCTAAACCCCACTGCAGGGGTCGAGAAAGACAATGCAGCACAATATCTGAGGTGCTGCCATCTTCACGACTGTGTAGCGAACACAGGCAGGCACCTCTCACTCCACATTTACTATCTGAGAGCATGGAGCTGTCACAGAGAAGCCCTTGGCCCCCCAGCCCGCATGGCAGCGCGGCAATCCCCTCTTCCCATGACTCGGTCAAGGCGTTGAATCACTCGGTAAAGAGGATCAACACACAGTTGGACAAATTGTTTCGAGCCCCCCGGTTGCAGACGATTCCTCATGGGTGTATTTGGGGGGAGCATTTCTACCTGCGGGACGGGGTACACCTGACTGAGGCTAGTAGGCTTACCTTCACCGGAATGCCACCCTGTTGTCTAAACCCCACTGAAGGGGTCGAGAAAGACAATGCAGCACCATACCTGTGGTGCTGCCATCTTCACGGCTGTGTAGCGAACACAGGCAGGCACCTGTCACTCCACATTTACTATCTGAGAGCATGGAGCTGTCACAGAGAAGACTGGTCTGATAGAGCCTGCCTTTATTACTCAGCATGGCATGAGATTGAAAAAAAAGATGCCAGAAGTCTGTTCTGATACAGAGAAGCACCACAAAAACGACAGAAGCTCAGTCATAGTTTGGACATGGACACCAGCTCATATGAAATATGGGTCTCATGCTGGAGCATAAAATGGGCACAAAAAGAGGCACATGTCAGCAGCCCTTCCTGCTGTGAGCCAGAAAAATCTTACAAACCTTGCTGGTCTACCTACTGGTAAGTCTGTTTTTTATTAATTCTGCACCCTGCCTGGTCTGCTCATCCACCAGGGTCAGACTGGCCTATAGGACAATCCGGCAGTGCCCGAAGGGCTGGTTTTACAGGTCAGTGTGTGGACCTGTTTTTTGTGGCTGTTTGAGGGTCTGTTTATAGTCTACTAGGCTATTTAAATATTACCACAAACATTGCCTACAACAAGCACAAATGCATGCAGTCCCCCATACCTTGAAAAATACCTATATAATGTGTCTTTAAAAGTTCCAAACAGCCTCAGTTTGCAAATATGGGCCACTACTTTATTACTACCTTTACTACCTTTATTTTGATGCCCAGGCCTATGTTTGATTCTGGAAGGGGTCCCAGTACTGGAGAGTCAATTTGCAAGGCAAACCAATAAGCAAAAAATTAATCAAGAGACAAATAAGTTCACATTGTTTTAATCACAATGTGAGTATTTAACAAATATCTGAATTTCATCACATAAAAACAATTTGCGTAGTGCCCCAAATTGGTAAAAGGAGGAGGGGGGGAGTGATCCTGTGAGGAAGTGGTGAGGGAAAAGAGGAATCCTGTAGTGACAATTAAATCAATCAATATACATTATCTGTACAAGCTACACAATGTGTGTAGGAATTTTAGACCACATGGTTAAATTCATCATTCCTACAAAACATCATACTCCACAAATTTCAATTAATGAAGGCATTTAGGGTGTGGAGTTGGATTCTAATGGTAGTCGTCTTCCTCACAGGATCACTCCCCCCCTCCTCCTTTTACCAATTTGGGGCACTACGCAAATTGTTTTTATGTGATGAAATTCAGATATTTGTTAAATACTCACATTGTGATTAAAACAATGTGAACTTATTTGTCTCTTGATTATTTTTTTGCTTATTGGTTTGCCTTGCAAATTGACTCTCCAGTACTGGGACCCCTTCCTTTTATTACATTGATCACCCAGGTCCCAGCGACATTTTTGGGTACAACCCCGTATCAATACCCTATGTTTGATTCTGGTCAAGCCTGCCATTCTCATGCTCTTTTGAGGAGCTACACGTAGAAAAGTACCTAGTTCACTAAGTGAATTATTCCCATAGAACTGCCATTCAGGTTCTGTTCAGAAGAATGTGTTGGCAGGTCCTATGTTCCTGCTGTGTTCTCTATAGTTCAGGTGAGGTAAATATTTCTCTCATATGCAAACCTTTTCCAGTGTCACTTAGACACCAGTCATGCTGACCAGAATGTGTGAGATTAGTGTGTACATTACTTTTAATGCTTGCACACTCCACAAAACAGAGTTGAATATTTCCTTTCGGTCAGCTAGTTGCTTAGTTCCCATGAACTTGGAACATATGTTTTTCTTTAAAAAAATGTGTAAGAGTCCTCTAAATCAGCAGTTCTTAACCTTTTGACTTCTGTGGACCCCCACTGAATTATTGCTGGAATCCCAGGAACCCCACTGAGTCATTATTGGAAGTCGGTGACGCCCAACCTAAGAAACATCTATGATTTGGACCTCAAAAGAGTACACAAAAATATAAAAACATGTATACACCAAGCAAATGCTCAAATATGAAAATATTGTGTTTAATTCACAATCGAATATGGAAAAAAGTTCTCACATTTTTAAGTTTATTTCTTTATTTGTGAAAACTTTAATAATTTTAACCTCATTTAATTTTGTAGAACTGTCGTGGACCCCTGAGTAGGCCTCACCGACCTTCACGGGTCCTCGGACCACAGGTTAAGAATACCTGATCGAAAGATATCAGTCAATAATTGAAAAGTGGCATTCCTACCTAATGGTTTAACCACATCGCTGCTTGGCTTTTTTTTCCCCTGTGCTGGAAATAGCTATTCTCCTATATTCATGACGAGCTCAGCTCGTCATCAGCACAGCTCAACTGTGCCTCATGACGAGCTGAGCTCGTCATGAGCATGGAAGGGGTTAAACAGGAAGTATGAGATTAGGTCCACAGACAAGAGCGGCTATATATGAAAAATAAAATGATAATAAAAGCATTTCATTATCATTTTCTTTTTGCCTGCCTGGTCGCAGCAGATGCGAGTCTTCAGTGGGGCGGGGCCAGGCAATCCTCTGTGACAGGCATGGCAGGGGGAGTGGTGGTCGGCACTTTTAAGTGCACATGACGGCTTGGCCAGCCAAACCGCCATGCACATTTAGGTTTCTCCAATGCGGCTGTGTTGCACAGCCGGGTTGGGAAACGCCACAAACTCCTAGTTACTGTATGAGTGGCAAACCAGGCCGCTCAGACCAATCTCAGCATGCAAGAAGTGCTGGGATTGGCATCTGGGAGCGGCATCTGGGAGCCTGTGCGGTGTGCAGCCGGAGTCGACGATCCTCAGAGAGAAGCGAGGCAGTGTCCATCGGACTGGCAGGTAAGTACAATTTTATTTATTTTAACTAGCAGCCCGTCCCGACGTTGTCCAGGTATGAATTGCTGCCGGCCAGTACTATATTGTTTTGTAGGATTTCGTTTTGAAAGCATTTCTTATCTGTGACAGGCCTGTGAAACGCTCCTATTCACAGTGCACTGCTGATACACTTAAGAGTGCGCGTTCAGTAGTGTGTGAACTCGAGTTTCCCTACTTTATTTTTCCTTGCGATATTATATAGCGCGAACTCGATAACATGGCATGAGCACAATTTACATTACAGAAGAACACATTCATTTGTGGTAGGCATGGGGAGACAAAGCAATTTGCCTGGAATCACAGGATGTTGAGCTGATGCCGAGATTCGAACGTAGCTCCCCAGCTCTAAAGTTCGCAATTCTAGAACTTGTGGCGGGAGGTGTGTCTAAAAGTGTATGTCGGTGCTGGCCATCAATGAGAGAGACCTGTGCATTTTTCAAATCGGTGGTGAAAAAATATGAGTATACTGCTGGAGATGTGGGCCGCCGTGCCACCAATGTACTTACCGGGGAGGATAAACACCCATTATTCAGCAACTTTCTTTCCGCATACCATCACTCCGCATACTTTCATTACGAAAGTACCATGACTCCGCAATGCCATTATAACACATGGCATTACATTTTATATGCTTTTACCACACATACATTTACAACGAAATTTGTTGTAAATGCATGAATGGTAAAAGCATGTTTTTTTTAAATGTTTGGATAAGGTAAGTATGGGTATAGGGGTATATGTTTTGGGGTACTGAGGTATATGTTTTGGGGTGTTTGGGTGTTTTAAGGGTTCAGATATAGTTTTGGGTAATGGGGTACAGGGGTAGTTTTAGGGTTTAGGGATAGGTATGGGTTTTGGGATACAGGGGTATTTTAGGGTTCAGGACTAGGTTTGGGTTTTGGGGTATAGGGATATTTTTAGGGTTCAGGGGTAGGTTTGGGTTTTGGGGTACAGGGGCTTTTTAAGGGTTCAGGGCTAGGTTTGAGTTTTGGGGTACAGGGATATTTTTAGGGTTCAGGGCTAGGTTTGGGTTTTGGGGTACAGGCGTATTTTAGGGTTCAGGGGTATGTTTGGGTTTTGGGGTCCAGGGGTATTTTTAGGGTTCAGGGATAGGTTTGGGTTTTGGGGTACAGGGGTATTTTAAGGGTTCAGGGCTAGGTTTGAGTTTTGAGGTACAGAGGTATTTTAGGGTTGAGGGGTAGGTTTGGGTTTTGGGGTACAGGGGTATTTTTAGGGTCCGGGGCTAGGTTTGGGTTTTGGGGTACAGGGGTATTTTTAGGGTTCAGGGGTAGGTTTGGGTTTTGAGGTAAAGGGGTATTTATAGGGATCAGGGCTAGGTTTGGGTTTTGGGGTACAGGGGTATTTTTAGGGTTTAGGGATAGGTTTGGGTTTTGGGGTACAGGGTATATTTATAGGGTTAAGATGGGTTAGTGTTTAAGGGTGTTGGGGTATTTTTAGGAGTAAGGGTGGGTTATGATCATGGGATTAGGGGTATTTAAAGTGAGCAGGGTGGACACCCGGAGCTGGAATGTACAGAACCTGGGAAGAAAAAACAATGAAATATTGGGCACAACGCTCGCTTTTTTTCCCCGTAATCCCGCGCCCGCACACGCCCACGCCTCCAGCACACGCCCACAGCACATGATATGAGACATGGCATGAAGGGCGGAACGTACCACACGCCCCCAGCCTTTGACACGCCCACAGCACAATGCAGACACGCCCACAAGGGACTACTTTGCTGCCACAGTTCTTTAATTTTTTAATTGTATATTGTGGGCGTCTGCATAGCCTATGTCCTTCTGCTGCAACTGCCCTTTCCAACGCTGTATTGGGTGTTGTGATTGGTGCTGTGGTTCCTGAGATTACCCGCCTCCAAGGTTTGGGCTCTCTCTTTATTATATTAGTATAGATTGTGTTCCATTTTGTTTGTATTCCCTCCTTCCACCCTGCCCCACCACTAATGAATGCCAGAAGCCTCCACAGAGAAAAGGGCATACAGCTTTCATCTCATTTTTCTGGTGTACTGTACCTGTCTTGTTCTGTAGCATTATGCCTCTCAAGTTCCCAGCTCAGATCAGGAGAATAGTCCCAGTTCATCTCTTCGGCTGCGATGAAATATGTCCTCATAGCACTGTACTCGCGCCTAGACATGGACGTATTGTTGCAGCTTTTCACCTCATACATCTGTTTCATGCCCCCAATGAAGTGATCGGCTGTTCGACACACTACCTGAAAGATGCCTGAAAGCGACAAGACAATTTGTTACATAAGACTTCTGAAGGCAGATTTTGTAAACAAATTTCAGAATGCCTTTGTCCAGAGCTGTAAAATGTATTCTTGACACAAGCAAATTGTAAACGCAGATAGGCAGAGGCAAACTCAGCTAGTGAAGTGAACATTTAAATAAAATCACATAACATAAATTTCCATTTAATGTAACTTACACAAATGAAGAACAACCATGTGCCACAAAGAGTTGCCACTTGATGCTTAACATATCTCTGGTAAGAGTCAGTCTAGTAGACAAGTTGCCAAAGACCTATATGTTAATTCCACTGTCCTCTTGAACATAAGTTGTTATCATCGCAGAATGACTTTATTTGCATGTGCCCAAAATCCACCATTTACGAAAATTGACAGCTTTTAACAGCAGGCTAAATGCCAGTATATGGGACCATGAAAAGGTGTACATTTAGATAAGCAATGGAATTGACCTATAACACCAGAAAAGTGACCCCATAAACTATCCCTGTGCATAGTAAAGCTGCCTCATGCCTGATACCTGAAGAACAGCCTAAAACGTGCTTGCAAAGGATGTTTGAACAAAGTGGGAGTGTGTGTGATCCTTCATGTCAGCGTGCAAACTGGTATCTCTTTTCCCTGCTTAATGCACTCGAATGTACTTGGACCAGGAGGCAGTGTATTCCCTACTGAACTTTGATGCTCACATTGGACCTGTCTATACTTGATTTATCATTCAAGCTTTAGTATTATATTCCAATCCATTCCGCTAAGAATGACAGACATGAACTACAGTAAAGTTTACTCAAAGAATATAAGTACAGAATGCATCAATTAAGCCATCCAGCAATAAGTATATAAGCATATAAATAATAAAGAATATAGAAAGAGCTCAATAAAGTTTTACTGAAAATGAAGCATAGATTTATCTTCTATGAAAGGGCGAAGGTGAGCCCCCACAGAGAAATCACATGCTTCTGTAGGACTTTAGACAAAGAGCTTTACAATATTTCCTACACGAATACATAGTTCACATGATACGCACCAATAGCGAACAAGCTGTAAGAAACATTTTACTCAAGAATACATTTGAAGATTCTCTCGTTCTTCTACTATATTAGACTCGGACATTCCCAGAGTCTATTCAGGCGACATAACTTGTTGCATAGTATGTTATTCAGTCTGGGACAATTAGGTTGTCCTTGACTACGTCTCTTTCAGTGCAGCTAGGAACGTTTAGTCCTTTTCATTGCAAAGCCTACAATTCTTTATTATGACAAAAATATTAACAGCGGAAATAATCATGTGGTATGCTACGATGTAACTTTCAAGATGAAAAAAAAACACAAAGTTGTACTAAGTTTTCATAAGCGTGGTTTCTCATATATTGGGCATTACAATTTGAGGACAAAAAATCTCACACTTTCCTGACACCCTGTGCATTAACTGTTCTTTCTGGCCGCTGAAAAACATTCTAACACTTGCACAGAAGCCACCCGATTGCCCTTCATAAAGCAAGGTAAGGGAAAAGGAATCTGCTGTCCGTAAGCATCACACCGAACCTCCTTGTGATTCCTCCGAGGTCTCGCGCTCCTCTGGTGGCCGATTTAGGGTCTCCTGGACCGCGGGACTAGGCAGGCAAAACAGCGTTTTGCACAGGCGCCATCTTGGGAAAGATCGGTTGGCGCTCTAGTGTTGTGGGCGATTTAGGCCCTCACACTACATATAGGGCGGACCGATAGGCAAGACTCATTGACAGAACACGCGACTCGTGAGGCGGAAGCCGGGAGCCAAAGGCTTTATTTTAAAAAATGTTTGCATTGTAATTTTCTTGTGACATATTTTAACATCGTTTTTATATTCACTTCGAATGTTGTGTGAGTAGACACAGCTCATTAAAAAGCTTATCGACCTACCCCAAACCTCCTCGTGATTCCCCCGAGGTCTCGCGCTCCTCTGGTGGCCGATTTAGGGTCTCCTGGACTGCGGGACTAGGCAGGCAAAACAGCGTTTTGCACAGGCGCCATCTTGGGAAGGATCGGTCTGCGCTCTAGTGTTGTGGGAGATTTAGGCCCTCACACTACATATAGGGCGGACCAATAGGCAAGACTCATTGACAGAACATGCGACTCCTGAGGCGGAACCCGGGAGCCAAGGGCTTTATTTTTAAAATTGTTTGCATTGTAATTTTCTTGTGACATATTTTAACATAGTTTTTATATTCACTTCGAATGTTGTGTGAGTTAGACACAGCTCATTAAAAAGCCCCGAACCTCCTCGTGATTCCCCCGAGGTCTTGCGATCCTCTGGTGGCCAATTTAGGGTCTCCTGGACCGCGGGACTAGGCAGGCAAAACAAAGTTTTTCACAGGCGCCATCTTGGGAAGGATCGGTCGGCGATCTAGTGTTGTGGGCGATTTAGGCCCTCACACTACAAAATGCCCCTCCCCGCCGGACCCGCCATGTGCGCCAGAGGTAAGCCCGTCTGCACCCGTCCGCGCCAGGACGGGCCTAGGGCCAGGCACCACGGAATCTCCCCACAAGCTCCGGCTATCTTACTCCAGAGAACTCCTGTGCCAATTAAACCAGCCCCTTTAGTCCCTATGCATCCAATCCATCAGAGGTGAGAGCCCCCGCCCGCACCCATTGTCTCCACTGCCCATTCAAACTTACCTCTGCCAAAACCAGTCACTCTACCCAGACGGTCATCAACATGGCCCTGATAAATTGCAGATCCCTGCCTAAACATGCCCAAGAAATCCATATGCTTCTAGAAGAGCATCAACTGGAGATTCTGTTTCTCACTGAAACATGGCTCGCTCCAGATTCTGACTCGGACATTGTGCAAGCGCTGCCTCATGGCTTCCTTATACAACACTTGGATCGAGTCAAGGGAAGGGGAGGAAGGATAGCTATTATTTATAGAGACCATCTTTCGTGTAGATTTCACGACAGCCCCCTCTCGGACTGTGAAAATGTGCACTTTAACATTCAAATGTCCCCACGTAACTCCCTCCCGGGAGTCCTTATTTATCGCCGCCCCAGGGGGCTTTGGGACAGTTTTGTAGTTCCCTCCTGGAAACCTCCATGGCCATGGCCAGCACCCTGCCCAATGTTTTAATTTTAGGGGACCTTAATACCCACTTTGATAATAGTAATGACAACAACGCCTCAGAACTGCTTCTAGACCTGGCAACCCATCAACTCCACTTAAAGAACGACCAACCCACGCATACTCTTGGGCACCTGCTTGATCCCATCTTCTGCAACATCCCTGACCTCAAAGTGAGAGCACCCATTCCATTGCCTTGGTCCGACCACTTGCTTATCCCCTGTAGCTGGTGGATCTTGACTACTCCTCCTCCCAAA
This sequence comes from Lissotriton vulgaris, assembly GCF_964263255.1. Classification (NCBI taxonomy): domain Eukaryota; kingdom Metazoa; phylum Chordata; class Amphibia; order Caudata; family Salamandridae; genus Lissotriton; species Lissotriton vulgaris. The sequence continues at coordinate 777,552 of NW_028253487.1, forward strand.
CAAGCTCCCGGTAGACTCTCTCGTCCCTGGGCCAAACTGGATATTGGCAAATGGAAGCATGTCCTGGAGCTCTCTAGGCCTAACTATGAAGCAGACCCCGCAACAGCGAATGCCGAGTTTCCTTCTTGGATTGAAAATTCCCTCAACACCGTCCCCCCCAAAAAAATGTATTTGAAACCCCGGAAAAAACCTACCTCCCCATGGTTTACACACGAGATCCGCCTCCTGAAAAAACTCTGTAAGAGGTCTGAAAGAGTGTGGAGGAAAGACTTCTACTCTAACAGCAAGAGGGAGTATAAACTGGCTATCCTCAATTTTAAAAAAAGCTCTAAAAGCTGCGCAAAAACAGCCTTCTTCAATGAAAAAAATTGTACTGCATCCTGCTCCTCTAGAGAAATCTTTCAAATTGTAAAAAAAACTTTTAAAAACCCCGGAGCCTATATGCACGAGTGATCTCTCGGACAATCATTGAAACGAGTTAGCCACCTACTTTGATCAAAAGATCCAAAATATCCTCCACCAACTCCCCCCTCTCACCTCCGCGGACCCCTCACATCTGTGTCCGATCCAGGCCCAGAACCTTAATACAGGACTAGACATGTTAACCCCTATCAGTGAGGACATCCTGTCTCCCATCCTCCAATCACTCAAGAGTGGCTCCCCGCTTGACCCAGGCCCAGTTAAGACCTTAAAACAGGTAGCACCCACCATCCTTGCTCCGATGGTGAACTTGATCAATGCCTCACTAGCAGACGGAACGGTACCCCCAGCTGGAAGAAGGCAGTGGTCAGGGCCTTACTCTAAAAACCTAACCTTGACCCCCTAAACCTGACTACCTTCAGGCCGATCTCTCTCCTTCCATGCATCAGCAAGATGGCTGAAAAATGTATTAACGGCCAGTTGTCCAACTACCTGGAATCCAATGAACTGCTTAAACCTTCACGGACAGGTTTTCGCCCGGGCCAGGGTACTGAAACAGCGATGGTGGCGGTTGTCAAAGAAGCCAGGAAGATCATCGATGCAGGAGGATCAGTGGCAGTGATCCTCCTGGATCTAAGTGCGGCCTTCGACACCGTCAACCACCATATATTGGCTCAGCGGCTCAGAGACCTTGGTGTTTCAGGGCCAGCCCTGTCCTGGTTAAAATCCTTTCTTCACAGTCGCTCCTTCCAGGTGGCGGAGGGTAACTACATCTCCAAAGAGACCTCCATACGCTGCGGAGTGCCGCAGGGCTCTTTGTTGAGCCCTACGCTCTTCAACGTGTACATGTCTCCTCTTGAAAAAATTGTCACCCCATACGGAATTAAACTTCTGACATATGCGGATGACACCCAGCTGGTGGTTTCTCTCAGCCAGCAGGAAAATACTACCATCGATCTGTACTCCTGTCTGAGATATATAGTCAGCTGGATGGACAGGTCCCACTTGAAACTCAACAGTGATATAACGGAGATACTGGTGATGGGCAATCAGTCTCACTTCCGTCCGGACTCCTTGTGGCCCCCGTGCATGGGCCTGCCTCCAACCGCCAAAACCCGACATCAAAAGCCTCGGGATTTGGCTAGACCAAAACCTCACCTTGAACACCCAAGCAAGGAAAACAGCTTGAGCCTGCTTTGGTCTCCTGCGCACCGCTCGTAAGATTCTCCCATTGCTCCCCTTTCAGTCAAGAAAGCTCCTTATGCAGGGCCTTATTCTGTCCAGACTGGACTACGGAAATGCCCTGTATCTTGGCAGGCTGAAGAAAGTGACAACCAAGCTCCAGGTAGTACAAAACGCTGCCGCCCGGATTCTTACTGACACCAAGAATCGCTGCTCGGCCAAACCGGCCATCAGAGCATTACACTAGTTACCCGTCTTGAAAAGAGTGCAGTTCAAGGCCCTTTGCCTAACCCACAAAATTCTCCACGGGAAAGCTCCCCCTATCCTTAAAGACTTCATTGTTCCTTATACCACCTCCAGAACCCTCCGATCCTCTAATATCCATCTGACCTTGCCACCCAGGATCAAGAGGTCATGCTCCCGGAGGCCGGCGTTTTTCATATAACGCTTCTAAACTGTGGAACTCACTCCCTCTTGACCTTCGTGCCCAACCCAACCTCCTGCCATTCCGGAAACTACTAAAGACTTGGCTGTTCCCGTAACCTCCCTCTTCTGTTCTCGCCTGTTCTTCTGTCAGCGCTGGGACGCTTATGGGCGGCAATTGCAAAAACAACAAGTGATGGACTGAATGTGGATCAATGTCACACACTCCCCCAGTCAAAAGATCTGGGCCCAAATCCATCGTTTTTTTGCACTCCACACCACCCTGGGTTAGACAATGGCGATATGCAAATCAGCTCTGACCCTGTTGCCCCATGGGAACAGTCCAGTCCGAACTACAAAAGCCATGTCCTTCCCAGAACGGAATCAAGCATCCGAGGACCGGACCGGTTTCGAGGTAACACCTCTCATCAGCCCGGCTAGCTTGACTCCAAGTGGTGTGGAGTGCCTGGGACCAACGTCTGGGCATCCCCAGCGCACTTAGGGCGGCAATTGCAAAAACAACAAGTGATGGACTGAATGTGGATCAATGTCACACACCCCCCCAGTCAAAAGATCTGGGCCCAAATCCATCGTTTTTTTGCACTCCACACCACCCTGGGTTAGACAATGGCGATATGCAAATCAGCTCTGACCCTGTTGCCCCATGGGAACAGTCCAGTCCGAACTACAAAAGCCATGTCCTTCCCAGAACGGAATCAAGCATCCGAGGACCGGACCGGTTTCGAGGTAACACCTCTCATCAGCCCGGCTAGCTTGACTCCAAGTGGTGTGGAGTGCCTGGGACCCACGTCTGGGCATCCCCAGCGCACTTAGGGCGGCAATTGCAAAAACAACAAGTGATGGACTGAATGTGGATCAATGTCACACACTCCCCCAGTCAAAAGATCTGGGCCCAAATCCATCGTTTTTTTGCACTCCACACCACCCTGGGTTAGACAATGGCGATATGCAAATCAGCTCTGACCCTGTTGCCCCATGGGAACAGTCCAGTCCGAACTACAAAAGCCATGTCCTTCCCAGAACGGAATCAAGCATCCGAGGACCGGACCGGTTTCGAGGTAACACCTCTCATCAGCCCGGCTAGCTTGACTCCAAGTGGTGTGGAGTGCCTGGGACCCACGTCTGGGCATCCCCAGCGCACTTAGGGCGGCAATTGCAAAAACAACAAGTGATGGACTGAATGTGGGTCAATGTCACACACTCCCCCAGTCAAAAGATCTGGGCCCAAATCCATCGTTTTTTTGCACTCCACACCACCCTGGGTTAGACAATGGCGATATGCAAATCAGCTCTGACCCTGTTGCCCCATGGGAACAGTCCAGTCCGAACTACAAAAGCCATGTCCTTCCCAGAACGGAATCAAGCATCCGAGGACCGGACCGGTTTCGAGGTAACACCTCTCATCAGCCCGGCTTGCTTGACTCCAAGTGGTGTGGAGTGCCTAGGACCCACGTCTGGGCATCCCCAGCGCACTTAGGGCGGCAATTGCAAAAACAACAAGTGATGGACTGAATGTGGATCAATGTCACACACTCCCCCAGTCAAAACATCTGGGCCCAAATCCATCGTTTTTTTGCACTCCACACCACCCTGGGTTAGACAATGGCGATATGCAAATCAGCTCTGACCCTGTTGCCCCATGGGAACAGTCCAGTCCGAACTACAAAAGCCATGTCCTTCCCAGAACGGAATCAAGCATCCGAGGACCGGACCGGTTTCGAGGTAACACCTCTCATCAGCCCGGCTAGCTTGACTCTAAGTGGTGTGGAGTGCCTGGGACCCACGTCTGGGCATCCCCAGCGCACTTAGGGCGGCAATTGCAAAAACAACAAGTGATGGACTGAATGTGGATCAATGTCACACACTCCCCCAGTCAAAAGATCTGGGCCCAAATCCATCGTTTTTTTGCACTCCACACCACCCTGGGTTAGACAATGGCGATATGCAAATCAGCTCTGACCCTGTTGCCCCATGGGAACAGTCCAGTCCGAACTACAAAAGCCATGTCCTTCCCAGATGGGAATCAAGCATCCGAGGACCGGACCGGTTTCGAGGTAACACCTCTCATCAGCCCGGCTAGCTTTTCTCCAAGTGGTGTGGAGTGCCTGGGACCCACGTCTGGGCATCCCCAGCGCACTTAGGGCGGCAATTGCAAAAACAACAAGTGATGGACTGAATGTGGATCAATGTCACACACTCCCCCAGTCAAAAGATCTGGGCCCAAATCCATCGTTTTTTTGCACTCCACACCACCCTGGGTTAGACAATGGCGATATGCAAATCAGCTCTGACCCTGTTGCCCCATGGGAACAGTCCAGTCCGAACTACAAAAGCCATGTCCTTCCCAGAACGGAATCAAGCATCCGAGGACCGGACCGGTTTCGAGGTAACACCTCTCATCAGCCCGGCTAGCTTGACTCCAAGTGGTGTGGAGTGCCTGGGACCCACGTCTGGGCATCCCCAGCGCACTTAGGGCGGCAATTGCAAAAACAACAAGTGATGGACTGAATGTGGATCAATGTCACACACTCCCCCAGTCAAAAGATCTGGGCCCAAATCCATCGTTTTTTTGCACTCCACACCCCCCTGGGTTAGACAATGGCGATATGCAAATCAGCTCTGACCCTGTTGCCCCATGGGAACAGTCCAGTCCGAACTACAAAAGCCATGTCCTTCCCATGGGCAGCCATGTGCTTTAGAAATCTTTTAACATTAACATTAACATTAACATCCCTCATTCTCACAGGCATCCATGCAAGCAGCCTGACACAGCGGCCTTTAATAAGTCTTTCTTTCCAGCTTCTATCGGACTGCAGAAGGCCCACGAACCACTCACCTAGTAGCTAGGTGCTCAGATAGTTACAACAGGGCTTTAAGTGGGAAGAAAAAACTGGGAGAACTGGGAGGGGGGGAAGGGAGGGTGTCCCAAAGGGGCAAGGCCGATGTAATTAAGGGCGTGGTTTAAAAACACATAAGCTAAAAATCTTTGCTTAGAATAGTGTACAGCCCGACTTGTATTTTGTTGTTTCTGTCATTGCATCCAGATATATGATACAACAAGTAACATAATACCTACAACACGTCAGGATTATTGGCTTTGTCAATGGTTGTTAGTTGCATAAGATAAATAAGCAGCAACTATAGCTTGTATATAATATTGAAAAAGATTCCACTTAAAGCCCTGGTGACACTGTTGCTGCTCCCGATTTTCAAAAAGTGAAGCGAAACCCAGAGAGAAAATGAGTCTCTTTAAAGAAATTCCCTTCCCCCTACCTACATCGCTCAACTGGCATGATGTCATACCGTAACATCTCCATTAGTGAGAGGTTTGAGCATGCGCACATCGATGTGTCTGCTGTCACTGCAGTCCAGAAAATAACGGGGTGCCAGGGCACAAAACAGAGCCCGATAGAGACCCGTTTTGAGGTCCCCTTTAAAAAACTGCTGATGCTCAGCACTGGTGAGACCTGGCCCACTTAAAGCCCTGAGTTACAACTTAGATTTGATCAGACAGCCAAAGAGCTGGTGCAATCTAACAGCTGAAACTAGTCGAGGCCCAAGATACGCATGTGGCCGAGGGGCTCCAGAATACAGTGCTTAATATGAGCCGGTGGTTTCCTAAGGTCAGCACCTGCACTTGATTGTCAACACCAGTACTAGTGACAGAGTACCACAAGCTAGCGCTGTCTCTTTACAACAATAACAGTTAATTATTAATTGAGTATACATTAAAAACAACTATTACCTGCCGCCCAAGCAATTCTTAAAGCTTGGGGGGGCCTGGAACAGTGCGAATTGTCACACTGGAGTGTGATGGTTAGTAGTTGTGTTGATACTATCATTGGCAGCATGGCAGGGGCAATGTGTGGTGCAAGATGCAGTGGCCTCCTGACGACAGCCCTGGCACTTATGTTTTTTTTTTTTACAAATTAAGCACTGCCAGAACAGAACTCTCAAAGGCGAATGGTGAGCTTCATAAAATACCCGAAAGGCACTGAGCGACCAATATACGCAAACCCAAATTTTTTAAAGCAAAAACAGGGCCAAAAGGTGTATTTCGTTTAACAGTTCCCACATACCCAGTCCACAAAGCCAGAGGTTCTAGCAGGGTACAAATGAAATATTGCTAATTAAGTTTGAAATATGCTTACTATGAGTTTTGGGACATTGAAAACCAGAACAACACGTGACAAAGAAACAAGCTGACATTGAACAAATGATTTAATTTCATTTTGTAAATATTACACACACAAGTGTCTTCAAATACGAACTGCAGAGATGGGAATTTGCTGGTAATACACAAAAACCAAAAGTAATCCAATTCAAAGACGAGCAGTTTAGATGAATGCAGGATTCCAAGCCATTAGGAGCATTACAAAAATCTCAAATCAAAATAATTTTAAAAGGGGTCGATGGTGGAGAGTGAGACCACGGCTGCAAAAGCAAGGGGTATAGCGCTTCAGTTATTTGAGTGTTTGAAAAACAAACACACACACACACGCACGCACGCCCGCACACACACACACACGCACACACACACATCCCTTATAGACCGTTGGCCTCCATTATTCTTATCTTGGTGGGGGAGATTAGCAACCATTTAAATGATGCTTTTCCCCATTGTTAATTTCTATCTCTCAATGCTTCCCATTTCCCTTCCCATTTACTTTTTTACGCTCATCAATCGCATTCTCATTCGGTTCTTATGGAATAATCGCAAGTCTAGGATCTCTCTCTCTCGCCTTCAGCAACCAAAGAATTTGGGAGGGGTCAACTTTCCCAACCTTATCCAATTTCACTCCTCCTTTACTTTAAAACAAATGTGGCCCTTTTTAACAGATTCATCCCCTCTTTCTGTCAGAGCCTGGAGTGCAATAGACCTGGCTCAGTTTTTGCCTTTCTCTTTTCTCACTGCTACCCGTTTGTCTCAACCCCCTAAACGATTTCTTACACCCATTTTCAAACATTCAAGGGCGCTCGCCCTATCAATATTTCGCTCTTCCTTCTCTGAAGCACGTCTCCATTCTCTCACCCCGTTATGGTACAATCAATCCCTAAAGACCAATAATAAAGCACTCTTTTGGAAGGAATGGATTGACAAAGGCATTATCTTTGCGGATAAGCTTTTCACTGATTATTCCTTGATGGATTTTTCTGATATTCGTACGTCCTATAATTTATATAACACATACTCTTCCCAATACCCCGTGCTTAAATTAGCTCTAACCACCTTCATATCTCATCATAATTCCCTACCTGATACTGATCCGTCAGGCTCCTCTCCACCAGATTTCACTATTCCTCCCAAAGCTGCTGTTATTTACAAGATTCTTTCCCGTTCTCCCCCACACCGTCCCAAATCTAAACCTGAGCTTGCATGGGAAAGAGATTTGTCGCAGGAATTTTCCTTCCCTGTCTGGGATTCCATATGGTCTAAAATTCACACTGTATCTCGCTCAGCAAGTACCACATTGACTTTATATTTCTTTTATAATCGTCTTTTCGCTACCCCTTAGGATTTATTTAAATTCAAATCCTCAGAATCTAGTCCATGTTGGTCCTGCTCTCATACTGACAGTGATCTTTTTCACATGTTTTTTCACTGTCCATTGGTCAAATCCCTCTGGTATCAAATATGGTCCAAGTTGAATGATATTATAGGCTCAAATTACACTTTTGATATTGTTCATATTTTTCTAGGTGGTTCTTCCCCCATTTGGAATGTTTCATGCAATGTTCGTAACTTTATAGATTTGTTTATAGCCATTTCTTTGCAGGTAATTACTACGAACTGGAAGGATACGTCAAAAATGTCTTACAATGCATGGTGGAATTTGATATGTCACCACCATAGACTTGATCGTGCCTATGCTACTACTACCCCCTTTTGACCAAAAAGGATTTGTTATTGCTACCTTTAACTGATTTTCTTTCCAGACATTTGCCTTAATTTGTATTTATAGTTTATGAATTGTTTGCCTTTTTATTTTCTTTCCCCTCTCCTTCTCTCTCTACCCCTCCTTTCTTTTCTTCCCCCTTTTCTCACCTTTCACAAAAATCTTTAAAAATGCATTTTCTCTTAGTATACATTTGTATTACTCCCTTTTTGGGATTTCTTCTTGATTTCACCTTTATATTGCGTATCTTCATTGGCTTATTTTTACTGCTTGTGATATTGTACTGATGTTTTACATGGTATATTTGATTCAATAAAGCTTTCTAAACTTAAAAAAATATATATAGAATAAAATAAAACTCACATTTCCTGCCGCCTCTCCTTCGTCTCCGCTGTGCTTCTCTTCCTGGCTGCAGTCCAGAAGAAGCTGCAGGAAGCACCCGGGCACACAGGCTACCCTGAGCCAATCACAATGCTGCAATGCAGCTTTGTGATTGGTCTGAACACTGTGGATCAGCGCTCAGATGGGGACAGGGAGCCTTTGCATATTCTCCACCAGGCTGTGCATTACAGCCTGGTGAGGAACATGCAAAGTGCGCATGAATGTTTGGTCGGGCCAAGATGGCCAGCCAAGCAGTCATGTGCACTTCAGTGTGCCCAAACCACTCCTCCTCCCTGAGCCACCAGCCCAGCCATGCCCAGCCCTAGTCCAGCCCTCAGTAGCGGAAAATTAAAATGACAATAACCTTGTTATCATCATTTTATTTTTCCCTTTTAAAGAGAATTGGGGTGACGCTCTTTCACCTTAGCGGCGGAGCCGTCACAGCCTGGTTGTGAAAAACTCCTACATTTTTTTTTCACTGCTGTGAGTCCCACCTCTCCTGTAGGGTAACAATGGGTTACCTTATTACATTTACTATATGCTAACGTTTGACTGGGAAAACACGCAAGGTGATGGACGGAATGTTGCACAGTGGCAAAACATTCCCCCCAGTCACAGATCTGGGTTTAATCCATCATTATTTTGCTCACCAAGCCACCCCAGTTCAGACATGACCATATGCAAATCAGTCTTGACCCTGTGCCTCATGGGAACAGTCCAGCCCAAACTGCCAAGCCATGTCTTCCCTGGACCGGAATCAAGCATCCTAGGACCGCTTTCTGGCTATCAGCCGTCTTCTGAGAGTGAGTGTCTAGTCTTTGCCTGCATCTTTAGATGAGAGTGTGGTGATAAGGCCACATTGGTCTTGTGACTGACCTCCTGAAGTTGTATTCTCCTTATTAACCACAATGTCAGTGTTGTTGACTTTAACAGAGGTATAACGATTTTTCGACAATGAACCCAGCCAATAACTCTGTTTTACATGAGGTCCAATCACTTGTAACCCATACATCACTTTATTCCGGTAAATAATCCCAATCAGACATTCCTGCGGTGGCCGCTTCACCATAGGGGTGTTGGGGCGTCGCCCTACTGCTTTCTCACCATACGAGAAGCAGAAGCATAAAATGGTAAAACATGTTATGGTTCTGCTTCTCGCACTGCAAGAAAGCAGAAGTGCCTGGTGCCTGATTGGGGGCCGGCGGGTGGGCGGTCCTGCTCGAGGGCAGGGGGGAGTGGCTTACCCACTGTTGTGGGTATTGACTGAGTTGGTCAGCTCCAGGGCCGACCAACTCAGTCATGCGCACTTTCCCTTTTTCTCTATGTAGGCTGCATGCAGCAGCCTACATAGAGAAAAAGGCCCGGCTGGGGCGCTCTCTGTTGCGCCTCACCAATCACAACGCTGCCATTACGGCGTTGTGTTTGGCTAGGGTAGGGAAGGGAGGCTGCCTGCCTGCTGCTTCCGTGCTCCCTGTTCTGGAATATGTATCGGGACCGGCTGTAGCATTAAATAGAGTGAAGGAGCGGAGGCGGCACGTAAGGAAGGTAACGTTTAATTTATACAACGAAATGCACACACATGCGGCTATATGAAGAGTAGGCTAACGTGTAGGGATATTGTTATTTACTGGAGCTCCTGCATCGTCCTGAGCCCTACTTGGCAAGGACATGCTCTTACAGACCCCAAAATGCGCGCCGGCCTAATCGTCCCCCTTATTTTTGTTACTTTTTCCATTATTAGCGTGAACGGTTTCATCTGCACGCGCAGTGCGGTAGCTCCAGTAATAGCGCCATAAATTCAGCCCATAAAGCCTAATGGAGAGAGACAAATGCCATCGCTGGGAATCTGCCTCTGCGCGGGCTGCGTTAATCACCATCCCATCTCTGTGCCTAGACCTTAAGACATAGGGGAGGGAGCACCGCGGACATGTCACCGCTGAATTACCAGTATTGCATCTTGGTAAATGTAGTTCATTGTTATTACTCGTTTGGTTCAAAATCCATAAAGTTCAAGGCCAGTGCCATTATTCTTCTGCCGTGTATCCCTAGACACGTGTTTCAGGCTTCTGCCATCATCAGTAGGGAAAATATCATCAGGTCGCCGGACATGCTGCCACAATCTTCTCAGGACCATCACCACTCAAAGGCATGCAGGCACTCCCTCAGCTCGTCAGCTCGCGGCTCACGGGAGCCATTTTACATAAAGACATGGGGGAGGGAGTGCCTGCATGCCTTTGAGTGGTGATGATTACCAAAAATGGGGTATCCCAAACCGGTCTGGGACCTGGGTACAGTACGTTAACAAAAACAATGGTCCTTGACCCAATTCAATGCAATGATTATATCAAAAAAGTAGTCCTTAATTTACTAACTTGGAGCCCAAATAAATTTTGCTCTTTGAAAAAGATCCAGACTTATTCATACAGTCACAGAGCCCAACAACTGTGTCATATTTATAGAAAAATATAATATTTTTATTTTTACTAAACCATGCTTATAACCTCTTAGAATTCAAAGGTTTCAAGTTCCAATTTTATCAGGTTTTTTCAATATTTACAATGTTTTTAAAGGTACGCATAACAAGGTGCTCATGGAGAACGTGCATAGAGTTAGTGCTCGAAAGATGGCGCAAGTGATTTAAGAGAAAGAGAAAGAAGAGTTGGTGACAATTTATACAAGTGAATATACTGATTCAATACTAATAAAACAAAACAAAATGTCCTGTCCACTTTCAAAGTTCACAATCTAGTGTGTTAGAATATCATTCTTTTTTTACACGTTTTAACACTAGATGTATAGTGGTCCAGGGAATCTTAATAGTATCTTTATGTAAAATGGTTCCCGTGAGCCGCGAGCTGACGAGCTGAGGGAGTGCCTGCATGCCTTTGAGTGGTGATGGTCCTGAGAAGATTGTGGCAGCATGTCCGGCGACCTGATGATATTTTCCCTACTGATGATGGCAGAAGCCTGAAACACGTGTCTAGGGATACGCGGCAGCAAAATAATGGCACTGGCCTTGAACTTTATGAATTTTGAACCAAACGAGTAATAACAATGAATTACATTTACCAAGATGCAATACAGGTAATTCAGCGGTGACATGTTCGAGGTGCTCCCTCCCCCATGTCTTTATGTAAAATGGTTCCCGTGAGCCGCGAGCTGACGAGCTGAGGGAGTGCCTGCATGCCTTTGAGTGGTGATGCTCCTGAGAAGATTGTGGCAGCATGTCCGGCGACCTGATGATATTTTCCCTACTGATGATGGCAGAAGCCTGAAACACGTGTCTAGGGATACGCGGCAGAAGAATAATGGCACTGGCCTTGAACTTTTTGAATTTTGAACCAAACGAGTAATAACAATGAACTACATTTACCAAGATGCAATACAGGTAATTCAGCGGTGACATGTCCGCGGTGCTCCCTCCCCCATGTCTTTATGTAAAATGGTTCCCGTGAGCCGCGATCTGACGAGCTGAGGGAGTGCCTGCATGCCTTTGAGTGGTGATGGTCCTGAGAAGATTGTGGCAGCATGTCCGGCGACCTGATGATATTTTCCCTACTGATGATGGCAGAAGCCTGAAACACGTGTCTAGGGATACGCGGCAGAAGAATAATGGCACTGGCCTTGAACTTTATGAATTTTGAACCAAACGAGTAATAACAATGAACTACATTTACCAAGATGCAATACAGGTAATTCAGCGGTGACATGTCCGCGGTGCTCCCTCCCCCATGTCTTTATGTAAAATGGTTCCCGTGAGCCGCGAGCTGACGAGCTGAGGGAGTGCCTGCATGCCTTTGAGTGGTGATGGTCCTGAGAAGATTGTGGCAGCATGTCCGGCGACCTGATGATATTTTCCCTACTGATGATGGCAGAAGCCTGAAACACGTGTCTAGGGATACGCGGCAGAAGAATAATGGCACTGGCCTTGAACTTTATGAATTTTGAACCAAACGAGTAATAACAATGAACTACATTTACCAAGATGCAATACAGGTAATTCAGCGGTGACATGTCCGCGGTGCTCCCTCCCCCATGTCTTTATGTAAAATGGTTCCCGTGAGCCACGAGCTGACGAGCTGAGGGAGTGCCTGCATGCCTTTGAGTGGTGATGGTTCTGAGAAGATTGTGGCAGCATGTCCGGCGACCTGATGATATTTTCCCTACTGATGATGGCAGAAGCCTGAAACACGTGTCTAGGGATACGCGGCAGAAGAATAATGGCACTGGCCTTGAACTTTATGAATTTTGAACCAAACGAGTAATAACAATGAACTACATTAACCAAGATGCAATACAGGTAATTCAGCGGTGACATGTCCGCGGTGCTCTCTCCCCCATGTCTTTATGTAAAATGGTTCCCGTGAGCCGCGAGCTGACGAGCTGAGGGAGTGCCTGCATGCCTTTGAGTGGTGATGGTCCTGAGAAGATTGTGGCAGCATGTCCGGCGACCTGATGATATTTTCCCTACTGATGATGGCAGAAGCCTGAAACACGTGTCTAGGGAAACGCGGCAGAAGAATAATGGCACTGGCCTTGAACTTTATGAATTTTGAACCAAACGAGTAATAACAATGAACTACATTTACCAAGATGCAATACAGGTAATTCAACGGTGACATGTCCGCGGTGCTCCCTCCCCCATGTCTTTATGTAAAATGGTTCCCGTGAGCCGCGAGCTGACAAGCTGAGGGAGTGCCTGCATGCCTTTGAGTGGTGATGGTCCTGAGAAGATTGTGGCAGCATGTCCGGCGACCTGATGATATTTTCCCTACTGATGATGGCAGAAGCCTGAAACACGTGTCTAGGGATATGCGGTAGAAGAATAATGGCACTGGCCTTGAACTTTATGAATTTTGTACCAAACGAGTAATAACAATGAATGAACTACATTTACCAAGATGCAATACAGGTAATTCAGCGGTGACATGTCCGCGGTGCTCCCTCCCCCATGTCTTTATGTAAAATGGTTCCCGTGAGCCGCGAGCTGACGAGCTGAGGGAGTGCCTGCATGCCTTTGAGTGGTGATGGTCCTGAGAAGATTGTGGCAGCATGTCCGGCGACCTGATGATATTTTCCCTACTGATGATGGCAGAAGCCTGAAACATGTGTCTAGGGATATGCAGTAGAAGAATAATGGCACTGGCCTTGAACTTTATGAATTTTGTACCAAACGAGTAATAACAATGAACTACATTTACCAAGATGCAATACAGGTAATTCAGCGGTGACATGTCCGCGGTGCTCCCTCCCCCATGTCTTTATGTAAAATGGTTCCCGTGAGCCGCGAGCTGACGAGCTGAGGGAGTGCCTGCATGCCTTTGAGTGGTGATGGTCCTAAGAAGATTGTGGCAGCATGTCCGGCGACCTGATGATATTTTCCCTACTGATGATGGCAGAAGCCTGAAACACGTGTCTAGGGATACGCGGCAGAAGAATAATGGCACTGGCCTTGAACTTTATGAATTTTGAACCAAACGAGTAATAACAATGAACTACATTTACCAAGATGCAATACAGGTAATTCAGCGGTGACATGTCCGCGGTGCTCCCTCCCCCATGTCTTTATGTAAAATGGTTCCCCTGAGCCGCGAGCTGACGAGCTGAGGGAGTGCCTGCATGCCTTTGAGTGGTGATGGTCCTGAGAAGATTGTGGCAGCATGACCGGCGACCTGATGATATTTTCCCTACTGATGATGGCAGAAGCCTGAAACACGTGTCTAGGGATACGCGGCAGAAGAATAATGGCACTGGCCTTGAACTTTATGAATTTTGAACCAAACGAGTAATAACAATGAACTAGATTTACCAAGATGCAATACAGGTAATTCAGCAGTGACATGTCCGCGGTGCTCCCTCCCCCATGTCTTTATGTAAAATGGTTCCCGTGAGCCGCGAGCTGACGAGCTGAGGGAGTGCCTGCATGCCTTTGAGTGGTGATGGTCCTGAGAAGATTGTGGCAGCATGTCCGGCGACCTGATGATATTTTCCCTACTGATGATGGCAGAAGCCTGAAACACGTGTCTAGGGATACGCGGCAGAAGAATAATGGCACCGGCCTTGAACTTTATGAATTTTGAACCAAACGAGTAATAACAATGAACTACATTTACCAAGATGCAATACAGGTAATTCAGCGGTGACATGTCCGCGGTGCTCCCTCCCCCATGTCTTTATGTAAAATGGTTCCCGTGAGCCGCGAGCTGACGAGCTGAGGGAGTGCCTGCATGCCTTTGAGTGGTGATGGTCCTGAGAAGATTGTGGCAGCATGTCCGGCGACCTGATGATATTTTCCCTACTGATGATGGCAGAAGCCTGAAACACGTGTCTAGGGATACGCGGCAGAAAAATAATGGCACTGGCCTTGAACTTTATGAATTTTGAACCAAACGAGTAATAACAATGAATTACATTTACCAAGATGCAATACAGGTAATTCAGCGGTGACATGTTCGAGGTGCTCCCTCCCCCATGTCTTTATGTAAAATGGTTCCCGTGAGCCGCGAGCTGACGAGCTGAGGGAGTGCCTGCATGCCTTTGAGTGGTGATGCTCCTGAGAAGATTGTGGCAGCATGTCCGGCGACCTGATGATATTTTCCCTACTGATGATGGCAGAAGCCTGAAACACGTGTCTAGGGATACGCGGCAGAAGAATAATGGCACTGGCCTTGAACTTTTTGAATTTTGAACCAAACGAGTAATAACAATGAACTACATTTACCAAGATGCAATACAGGTAATTCAGCGGTGACATGTCCGCGGTGCTCCCTCCCCCATGTCTTTATGTAAAATGGTTCCCGTGAGCCGCGATCTGACGAGCTGAGGGAGTGCCTGCATGCCTTTGAGTGGTGATGGTCCTGAGAAGATTGTGGCAGCATGTCCGGCGACCTGATGATATTTTCCCTACTGATGATGGCAGAAGCCTGAAACACGTGTCTAGGGATACGCGGCAGAAGAATAATGGCACTGGCCTTGAACTTTATGAATTTTGAACCAAACGAGTAATAACAATGAACTACATTTACCAAGATGCAATACAGGTAATTCAGCGGTGACATGTCCGCGGTGCTCCCTCCCCCATGTCTTTATGTAAAATGGTTCCCGTGAGCCGCGAGCTGACGAGCTGAGGGAGTGCCTGCATGCCTTTGAGTGGTGAAGGTCCTGAGAAGATTGTGGCAGCATGTCCGGCGACCTGATGATATTTTCCCTACTGATGATGGCAGAAGCCTGAAACACGTGTCTAGGGATACGCGGCAGAAGAATAATGGCACTGGCCTTGAACTTTATGAATTTTGAACCAAACGAGTAATAACAATGAACTACATTTACCAAGATGCAATACAGGTAATTCAGCGGTGACATGTCCGCGGTGCTCCCTCCCCCATGTCTCTGTGCCTAGACCTTATTGCGACTGGGCAGTGAATTCTGTTTTGGGTGCAGTTTTTTATAACTCCTACAAAGGATTGCAATTTGGATGCAAGTGTTCCCAAAGAGGGTGTTTACATTTTTTGTTGATTGTTTTCGTTGCTTGCCTCGGAAAACGTGGGGCAAATCAGCATGGTAGGCAAATCTTACAGTGACAGTTTCCATGTGAATTCATGTGCAATTAGCGCATGGTTGTCAATGTTCCTCATACCGAGGCATCAACCTCAGAATCTGGTCTAAATTACTCATCTACTAATTACCACACCCTAAACAAACGATTCTTCGGACCTGTGTAGTTTATGCCAATTATTTGAGTTAGATTGTAGCTAAAAACGGTGAAAAGAAAAACGAAAATGAGTTTAGTAAAAAAATTATAAAAGCCCAATTACAAATGACCCGTCGTCACAGGTTCAAACTGCC
Organism: Lissotriton vulgaris; assembly: GCF_964263255.1. Lineage (NCBI taxonomy): Eukaryota > Metazoa > Chordata > Amphibia > Caudata > Salamandridae > Lissotriton > Lissotriton vulgaris. The sequence continues at coordinate 793,721 of NW_028253487.1, forward strand.
CCCACTATTATCTTTTCACATGGGCGCACCAATTAGCAAGTGGACAATTTGCAGCTGGTTCACACTTTGATACGTCTAGCAATTATATGCAAATTGCTCGTGAATTTACCATTATGGGGTTCACTAAACTGATTTTATGCAAGTATCCGCAATTTTGTTGCCAGGTTGTGTCCATTTCCCTGCCCACTGAGCCCTCTTTGCAAGCTTGGCGGATGGGCCGCTTAGGGAACTGCTTCACACTTGGGTTGATCTGCATGTCACCAGCTTCGTCTCTGGCAGGGCCAACCTAGCCTTTATCTTAACAAGGTCGGTAAAGTGAGTGTATTTTAAAAGGCTAATGATACCTTTAAACTAAATGTAGTGTAAAGTGTTAAATAAAAAAAACAAGTTGTATTATGGTAGTTCTAAACCCATTAAACAAGAACAGATCTGTCTCTTTAAACTGCACTTTTTAGAGTAAAGTAAGTAAAAGTGCCTTTAAATGTCTTGAGGAAATTACAGCTGTTTTACAAGACCATGGTGGCACTGGGAACCAAGGTCGGCTATAAGATACATGAGTGCACCTTAAGACCTGCCTTGGTAGGAGTGCTGAAAGGAGCAGAGCCTTGTATTTTATTTTTTAAATAAGGGACAAATCTGCACAATTATAGCGAATGGTTGATTGTACTTATCCAGCAGGAACACCTGCTGTTCTGCAGCTTGTATGTAATCCCTGTCAAGCACCAGGCCCCAGTCTCGCTGCCCCATTACAAATTTCTTTGGACTGTTCGCTTTGTAGGATCCTCAAAACCTGTTTGTAATGTGTGTATGCACACTGTATACAGTTTGGATTTCTAAAAGGCTAATTTTATCTTGCTTCTGTGGGCTGATATGTGACATAGATTATTAAGCTGGTTGCTTATGAATTGGAGTGTATGTACAAAATGACTGCCTGCAGAGCAGTACTGAGCTCAGAAACAACAGAAACCTACGTCATTATCATATTTAATTTCTTTATTGATGTCATAACTACACTTTCAGAATTCTTTATGAACCTTGCTTTCTCACATTTGCCTGAAAATGCATCATTTGTCCACTCTTTTTTCTAAATTTTCTCGGGGGGAGAACCTCCCGAACCCTCCGGAGGTTGTTTAGGCTTGCTCGCTACGATCGCTCAATGCAGCGCAATACAATCATTTTTTTATGCCTCACCACCGTCAAATCTCACATGCCGCCTCTACATTCCTTTTTTCTACATTTAGGTTTTTAGGTAAGTGGAATACAGTTTGTGCATCACTGGCATATTCTGAATCCACGCTCCAAGATCTTGTAGAATTTTTGCCCATACGTTCCACATATGGCCGACAAGCAAAGAAGACAGACATGAGCCCCTCATGATCAGCAGGGTTAATTTTTGTGTATTTGGAAGGGGCACCCTAAACATTACAATCCCAAAACATTATTTTTTTACCCACTACTCAAAGGCAGTGGTAATCATTTGCAAATGGGAAGGGATACCCGTATAAAAACAAATATTTTAAAACAGCAGGTAGTGGTCCCATGGACCACTGTCTAATGTATTTTAAATGTTTTAAATGTTTATGGAAAATGGACTGCATTGCAAAGAAAAATAAGACTGCTTCAGTTAATTGCAATCACAGACATGGTGATCTGCTGACCTCAGCGGGCCACCATTCCTGTGATGTCTATATTTCCTAAAAGGTTGCAAACTACAACCTGTCCCTTTGATATTCATGAAGTAGGTCGATTTACGACCCACTAGGAATCACTCATTTTAATTTAAAACTATCATACATTCATACATTAGGAATAACAATTAGGATATAACTGCGGTTCACAGAAAATCACAATTAGGAAATCACTATTCCTAATGTTCGTACATCTGGCCCCTACATTCAAACATGCAAAGGCAATAGAGTCAGAATTTGAAAAGGTTAAAACTCCTGAACATTGCAAAGTTTCTGCACACATTTAATTGAGATCTCATTGACATGTTCTAAGAAACATATGGTATTCATTATGATGCTGACAGGGCATTTACAATATTGAATCTCCACTGTAATCTTACACCAGAATCCGAGACAGAATGCACTACCTGTCAAATTACTAGAATTATGGAGTAAAGTCAATGGGGCTTCGGTAAACCACTTGTTTATAAATATAATTATAGCCAAAATGTCACTACTAATTTTAAAAGAGTTACCCCTCAAACAAATATTGGACTGCAAACAATATTTTGTAACAAAGTTCTACACAACAAGTGTGTCGCTATCACCTTGCAGATTTGGCCACTCTGCCAACCAGTTGAAGATTTCACACTAAGCCAATGTTGGATCGCTGCCTTGTGTGTACAGATACCAGTTTCAATACGGACATGCCATAATCTATGTCGCATTCCCAATTCTTCCCAGAAGCACAAAAGAAAGGTTAGTGATCCTAAAAAATAGTTAAATAAGAGGCATGCCACATTGTCAGTAGGTAACAATTTCTGATATGTCCTAAATTCAAATATATGTTAAAAAAACATGTGAATGAACCTGCTTCTGGTAAGTGGAGATGTTTCTTCATCTAGACAGATTTGACAATTTTCTAATTTGTAGAAATCTAAGGCAAGCCACAAATATTTAAGAACTGAAAGCTGAAGGAAGTTAATGTCATAAGGTTTATCTGATATTTTAGCCATAGTTCCCCTTTAAATTGCAGGTAACAAATATTTCTCCAAATTCAAATTCAGAAAAGTCTTTATTGCGATTATTCATCTTAAAAGACAGGACAATCAAATAATTACAAGTTACAGCAAGATGCAACCGTTAATACACCAAAGGAAAAAATGTCTATATTTACAGTTTTAAGACTCTTTACATTAAAACACAATTAAATATATGATTCGCAAAAGACTTTACACTATTTATATACAATAGGTAAACCCCAAATTTCCATTTCCCAAGATACTGAGCCCAGCATAATCAATATGTAGCTATTACGACCTCCTGTTTCTCTCCCGCAAAACCCAAGCCCAGCTCAGGAACTTGGCTACGCCTATTACTACTAAGTCATTACAACCTATTTTCAGTAGCCTATTAGCAGTCCGCGCGGAGCGCGTTCCCAGGGTTCTACAAATTGGTTTTAGCCACATACTTCTCGGATGTTGATACGCCGGGCAAACATATAGAAAGTGGTCAATACCTTCTATACAATCCGGGCAGAATGGGCATTTGTCACTGGATCCTAGTAACCATTTACATGTAAACTTTCTAAGCGGGAGTGTCACTACTCTAAACTGGTGATAGAGCTTATGATCTCGGGGTTTCGTTATTAAATCCCAATAGCTTTCCATGCTGGGTTCATCTTTAAATTCGCAAAAATCTCTTGACAAAGAGGAGCTAGTTAGGGCAGAATATCTCCTTGTTTTAATTAGGTTCCAGTATGCTGCTCTATAGATTTTTTAGATGGAAAGTCCACAGACTCTGGATTGTCCCACAAGTCTCTCCTCCCCATATGGATTAGCAGGGTTTTTATGCCAATCAACCATGAGATCTTATGCAAACGGTCCAATCCCCTTACTTCAGTCAGAGCCCTGGCATATAAATGTAACTCTGGAGTAATCCACAGCCTTCTCCAGAAAGCCAGCGGCCTATACCGTACAATATCCTCAATTGAATGGCAGGCAAGGTCTAGAAGAAGAGTGATACGGGGGGAGGATTGAGGCAAGCCCACCACCATTCTCATACATTTATTCTGGGCTGTTGATAATTGGGCTAAATTGCCAAATCCCCAAATTTCTGCACCATATAATACCGCGGGGATGATTTTAGTGGTATAAATTTTAACTGCTGGAGCTACAGGCTTGGTTAATGAAGCCCTATGTTCCTTAATCAAGGCTCCTAGCGCCAAGACGCCGCAGCATTCGAGCGCTTTATAAATATTTCAGTCAGTCAGTCTCCTGTTAGTTGGGAGTGTTTCAGAGCAAGGATCTTAACTTGGGGTTTCCAGCTCAGATTATCGCCAAAGGTGACACCTAAGTAGGTGAAGACATCGGTCTGCTCCAAGAGCCTTCCGCTCATGAAAACTCTTGATTTAACAGACCTAGACCCATGGAGTACCATGAATTTAGACTTCTCTGCATTGACCACGAGCCCATGGTCGCCTCAAAACTCCTCAAAGCGAGACAGTGCCGATTGTAGCCCCTGTCTCGTCTTGGATAGTATTAGGGTGTCGTCGGCAAACATGAGCAGGGGCACCCTGTGGCCGGCTAGCATAGGAGCATCTGTGGGGTGGTTAGCAAAATACTGCACCACACCGTTAATGAATAGGGAAAACAGTGTGGGAGCCAACACACACCCTTGGCGTACTCCTTTCCCTACCTCAAATCTCTGTTACTTCACCGGGTTTCCCTCATCGAACCTGGGCATAGGTGGATTTGTGGAGTCTCACCACAAAAGAAACTAATTCCTTAGTCATCCCCAATCCTAGTAAGACTTCCCACAACTTAGCTCTAGGGACAAAATCAAATGCGGATTTTAAATTCACAAAAGCAGCAAAGATCGTTCCCCTACCCAAAAGGACCGTCTTCCAATAAAGCAGGACAAATCGAAAAGCTTGGGCCAGGGTCCCCATATGGGACCGGAACCCTGTCTGCAAAGGTGATAGGATATCTTCTTCTATCATCGAGCCCTGGATCCTACCCAGTAATGCTCGTGCTACTATCTTTTGCAGTGCGTCGATAAGGCTGATGGGCCTATAATTGGCCGGGGAGGAACGATCACCCTTCTTATAAATCGGGATGATTTCCGCTCCAGACCAAGATGCAGGAATTGGGGCCGCCCCTACTAACGAATTAATTAGATTTGTGATATATGGGACCCAGAGATCAAGATCCTGCTTAAATAGATCAGCTGGGATACAATCAGGTCCTGGTGCCTTACCACTTGGAATGGTCTTCAGAACTGCCTATACCTCTTTAGTGTTAAACAACAGGGGTGCATCAGTGATGATGTGCGGGACAGGGGCCATGCTTTCCACGCCCAGTTGGAATTGGGCTTAGTAAAAAGGCAACCCAATGCTGTGGGTCAACATTGTTGTTCAGGATAATCGACCTCTGCCCATTCCCCCATTTAATGAGGTCCCAGAACTGGGTCATTTTCCTTCCATTACATGCTAATAGCAGGCTATGCCATCGCTCCTCATCCCAGGCTTTCTTTGCGTTTCTTAGAGTTAGCTTGTAAAAATCTCCACACTGTTGGATATTGGCTTGTTTCCTTGATTTTATAGCTGCCACTAGAGTTTTATGTGCTAGTCTACACAAGTCATTATACCAAGTGTTGGGCTTAATCCTACAAATCTTCCCAGCTGGTTTAGAGTTGGTAAAGAACCTTTTCAGCCCACTAAAAAGCTTTTTATGGATCCCAGCTAAATTAACATTAAGGACCTCTTGGGAGCTACATTCGAGGAGTTTCTCCAGGGACCCTGTTACTAGTTCCCTAATCGCTACCACATTCCTGTCATCTAAAACCACCTTAGCCCTTCAGACCCTTCTTAGATCATTCACGATGATTAATTGATTGGAGCAATTGTCATCCTCCATTGGCGCTATGCCCCGTAAACTCCTAACATTCATTTTAAGGTCCAGGGGATTATGATCACTTTCGGGCGGCATTGGACTTCCGTATCGAGGACTAAGGACCATATCTCCACATTCACAAGAATGTAGTCTATGCGACTTTTGGAGCGCCGATTATCAAAAGTTGCTGCCCCCATGGCGTTGGATTTAGTCCTGCCGTTAACTGCCCTTAGGCCCCATTCTAGGCACAGCCCTTTTACTTGTAGTGCTGCCTCTGTCCATTTTTTGATAGGCGGGAGATCCAATTGTGGTACCGCCAAAGTGCATCTACCTCCTCACTAAGTCTGCCATCTTCAGAGTCCAGAGGTTCAAAGCATGTGTTAAAATCTCCTGCTATAATTAAATTAGCATTGGGTGCACCCTGGATCAGGTGAGACTCTAAAGCCATAATAACTTGTGAGTTCCTACCACCCGGTTGTCCCCTAGCATATACATTATGCAAGAGCACATCAAGGCCATTAGCTGATCTGACCCGTATGACTAAAATATCAGGGCTATCTATACAAACCTCTTCCGCAGTTAACCCCTCGACTTGCTTTACCCAACTGGTTAACCCACCCACCGGTCTCCCCCTAGGACCCGTTCTTGCTGGATTGGAAAAATTTAAATATCCAGCTTGAAACACCTCAACTACTGACCACGTTTCTTTGAATACCGAAATGTCAGCACCATCAATATAAGATAACCAATCGGCAGAAGCAATTTTGGATTCAAGACCCGCTATATTCCATGAGGAAATAACCATGTGTTCTCTCAACGGTCCTGGGTCACCACACCCAGCAGCAACTGCCACCACCTGTGGGCAGGCATCAGGCACTGGCGACACGGGAGTGGGGATAAGGGTTTGTACTGCCATTACTTCCATTGCCTCCCCAGCTGGGGAGCTTGATGTCATAAAAGCCTCTTCACCCGCTTTCAATACTCCATTAACTGAACCCTCATGAGCATCATCTCCCAGTCAGTCAATTTCTTCAAGTGAGGAAAGAACCTCATAGCGATTGATGGACCGGATGTGAAAATCAGGCCAGGTCCAACCACCCTGTGGTTCTCGATAGTTCCTGGGTCTAGACATAATATGATTCTTATAGAAGAAGCCAAGTGGAAGGATTGTAATGGCAGCCGCATTAGATGGGAAATGACCAGCCACCTCATGGATGTGACGAGCCAGAGTAGGTGACCTAAAACTCAAAACTACGCAGTCACCTGACATTGTTTTAGTAGAATGGCCCACCCAATCTATACGTCTGACCATTTTAAACTCATGGAATAGATCATCCCCAATCCCAGTCATCTTATTCAGAAAGTGTAGGGCCTTGTTTTTGAGTGCCGACCAGTGCTCGCTTGAGCCTTGAGGGAAGGGGGGAACATTCGCTAGAATAACTGAATAGGGGGTTGCTTCGGGTAGAAGTTGAAGGTAGGGGGGCTTATCTATCCCACCACCATTACTATTATCATCCTGACTCCAAATCCCCTCTGTTCCCAGAGGCTTCCGTTGGAGCGTGGGCATATTGTTACTTGCACCAGTAGTGGGTACTCTACCAGTGGGCCCTGCGGATTGCACCCCACCCCCCTTTGCTTGCTCGTTTACCGTCGCGCCCCCCTGCATCCTGCGTAAATCGCCCACTCTGGCTTGAGTATCCCCACCTAGTGCCTGTATGATGGGCTGCATCGGGGGCACATGGGGCGGGCAGGACAGGGCTTCTTCCATCTTGGAGAGTATGGAATCAACAGAATCCAATCTCTTCAAGAGTGGTTCGAAGAAAACTGCTAATTGTTCCTTTACTAGGGTGCAGAAGTCACTTCTATTCATCGGGGGGATAGTGGGGGCCATAGAGGAAGAACCAGGCATGGTGGAACTTGAGTTACCAAAGACAAATGCCCCAGTTGGTACACAAGTTCCTAACGGGGAATTTTGCTTTTTCCCTTCCTTTTTTTATTTGGAGGTTCTATGTTTTTGCCACCCGGGACCTTCTTCCCTCTTGTCATGACCCTAGCTGGGCTCCCATCATTATTCTGTAACTGAGGGGAGCACGGCTCTGGGCTAATTGCCAGCAAGCTTAGCGACCTTGATGAGGAAGGATCATTTAATATCACTACTTCGGAGGACAACTGGATGACAGGTCTCTGGGCACTGGGAAGTGACCCCCCCCTTAGCTAGAATCGGATCGAGCGAAAGTCTACGCTCGGTAGCCTCAATCTCTTGAGTTAAGACTGATTCAGCTCTTATTAGAAAATCATCAAGAGTACCCACCACCCTGTCCACCATCTTTCTCTTACTCTTATAAGGGCGGTACAATCGAATAATAATAGCCCCCAAACAAACCGCTACAGCCAAGTGCTATAGTCTTAAATTGTTTATAGCTTACTGTCCAAGAGTAGAAGTGTCAATAGGGTGGCCCACGCTGGCCTCCTCTGGCCCCGGACGGCCACAGACGGCCTGCCCTTTGCCCGGGCTTCGCCCGGCGCCCGCCCGCGTCCCACGTAGCAGGGACAATGGCTGATTAAATATTGAGAGGAGGCGGAGCCGTCGGCTCGAACACAGGTGTGGCTATCCTAGAGGCTCCTGGTCCCTGGAGTCCTCTCCTGTCCTGCTGGAACGGTACTCCTGGTTGGGTGGGGGGTAGGAAGACCCCCAGCTGCTGGCACACACACAAATGCCCCAAATTCCAAACGGCTTTCACTAGCGGCTCCCGCAAAGCGGGGGCTGCGAGAAGTTATGAAGTAGGTGGAGGCAGGGGGGCGTGGCTTAGCAAGCCACGATGGCGGCTGTGTCTTGCTGAGGCTCCGCGATCGGGCTAGCATCTTGCCCAGTTCCCGAGATCGCCGGGAGCCTCAACCTGCCCGAAACAACGCTCGGGATGCCCCCGCACACTGGGGCACCCCTCGAGTGACCAGCAATTACAGCGGGCGGACAACGCAAGTCGAGCTGTATCCTGCCAGGACCGAGGGACGCCGACCCTGGAAAATGGCGAGCGCTACCTAAACCTGCGGATCTGTGAGCCGCCGAGATCCGGCTCCCTGGACAGCGGTTCCTGAAGACGCGACCAGCAACAACTACGGAGGAGCCTACATAAGGGACGGCGTTGGCCCACGGGGGGGCATGCTGCACGGCACCTCTCTGCGCTCCGGAGCCCCGACACGCAAGATGGCGGCCGCCGCCCCGGGGCTCCGATGCATAGAAGCGGAACACCCACCAGAAGCCTGATCGGCTCCCAGACCTGGACGGCCTGTCACCACTGACCACGAGAAGCCGGCGAGCACGCCACCGATGCGGAGCAGACCATCCCGGGTGCCCGACACCCTCATCGTGGGCGGTGAGTGTTGGTCTCTCCCGTCCCCCCCGGAGATCCTGACCGCGGCGCCTCAGCCTCGGACCCTTGAACCCCCGGGCGCTAGATCCCTGAACAGCGGCCCCAGAGAACGCGGCCAGCCGACGACCGGGAGACATCCCTGCGGGGGCGAGAACACCGAGCGGCGCCCTCTTTCACCCCGGGGCCCCGGACCCCAAGATGGCGGCCGCCACCCCGGGACTCCGGCACCTTGGAGCTATTTCCCTGCCAGGAGCCTGATCGGCCCCCAAATCCTGACAGCTTGCCACCGCGGACCGTGGGAGGGACGCCACTCACACGGAGCTGAGCGCTTCGGAAACCCGCCACTATCACCGAGGGCGGTGAGTGCTGTGCTGCCATTTCCCCTCCCCCTCCCCGAAGATCTCAAGTCGACGCCCCGGTGGCCCCCTTCTCACGTCCGCCCACGGGGAAAGCCACTGAGCACGCCGCCACCCGACCAGGGAGCCCGGGTCGCACTCACCTATACAAACTGCCCAGTGACTCCGAGTGCCTGACCTTAATATGGCGCCTGTGAAGACCTGACGCCGGGGACAGCCACGAGTCTCGCTCTGGGGACGGGAGCGCCCCACTTGCACTGAAGACAATATCAGCGCCTCCCCTGGCCCACGCCACCTGACCTTGCCCTGCCGGACAACGCGGGTACTGGGCCCCACCCCACGGAGAGGAGAGGCCCCCACGCAGTCCAAACCACCGGCCCCGGTAACCGCGTACCACCCTTGACGCCCTCGGTGGTGGCCACCCGAGGTGGAACGAGCCTCGCCTTGGACCCGGAGGAGCCGAAGAGGCTGACCACTCACCCACCGACACCGCGTGGCGACGATCTACCGCCCGCGAGACACGCGACGACCAAGGGGAACCCCCCCTCTTCCTTTCAGCAGCACCCATGGGGAAGCCGAGGGGCACCCAGGGGACGACAGTCCCGGAAACGGCTGTCGAGAAGATGCCCCAGACGAGGGCATGGACACAGACCAATGCGTCGCAAGCCGACCCTACGCTATCAACGAAGCTGGACCAGGTGTTGGCAGCAATAGAAATGTCTCGCCTCTCGATGGAGGAGAGATTGGGCACCCTGGCAACAGACATTAGCCTAATCCGAGATGAACACCGTAAACTGGCGGATTGGGTGAAGGAGGGTGAGCGGATCGTGACTGAATTGCAACCAACGGTGCAATCGCAGGCAGCAGATATGCAGGAGATCCTGCGCCGCGTGACGACCCTGGAGGAACGCACAGTGGATTTGGAGGGGGCGTTCGAGACGTTGCAATATTCGCGTCCTGGGCCTGCCGGAGGGGATTGAAAACTCGGACCCTCTGACCTACATGGAATACTGGACTAAATCGTTCACCCCGGACTGCGACCGATCGCCATACTTCTCCATCGAAAGGGCACACAGGGTCCCGGCCCGGGCACCCAAACCTGGTCTTCCCCCGCGGCCCATGCTAGCCAAGTTTCTACACTTCCGAGACCGGGATGCGGTGCTTCGTGCGGCCCGGACGGCGGGCCCCCTGCGGGTGGAGGACCAACACGTTATGGTGTTCCCGGACTATGCCAGAGAGGTTCAACAGCGACGATCCACGTTTCTAGAAGTCAAGAGGCGCCTCCGCGCAAACGATCTTCAATATTCCCTGCTGTTCCCTGCCCGCCTTAAGGTGATCCACAAAGGGAAAGCCCTCTTCTTCGACACGGCGGCGGACGCACAGGATTGGACCGAATTTCATTGCCCGCTGATCCCTTAACCCGGACCCCAGAAGGCACGCAATAATGACTCCAGACGGTCCAGGAGACGGGGCGCAAACCATGAGCGATCTGGCCACCCCAAGAGCCAGGCGTACTCCTCGGCGGGCTCACCCGATCTCACCCAAATCATGCAGGAACGACGAGACGCCCTGCGGGCGGCCACTGAACTACATTTGTCACCCCCTGCTTCAGACCTGGAAGGTCAGCCACACCTGTTCACCCCAGAGAAAGACCGGGACAGTGATGGAACTATGTCGGGATTTGGCCCGATCTCCTCCCCCCTTGTTGTGGCACACACATTGGACGCTGCCCTAGCCAGCCAACCTGTCACCTCCTCGTGAACAACTGAACTGTCACCTGACATATCCTTTTCATGAATGCCTGTTATAATGCGCGATGTCTAGAAGCCTAGACTGATCTACTAGATAAATGTAAGCGCCAGCGAGCGATAGGCACTTCTCCTACTAGAGCCCGACCCGCGCACAGGCCCAGCAGCGACACATGCTGCCACCCCCGCAAATTTCTGCTGATTTTCTCCCCTAGTGGGACACTAGTTTGGATATGCCACCCCCAGTGACGTATCCTCAGTATTGGGACAGTTGCCCACCCAAAGTTCTAGTTGCTGTTAACTCCCCCAGTCCCCCCCCCACGTTTAAGGAAGCTTGGCGCGCAGGAACATACACGACACGCACACATGGGCGGCTCACGGGAACTGTAGAGGTGCCCCTTCCCCAACCACATCACCCTAGGAATGGCTGTCCCCCACTCAGACATTAATATCCTTACACTAAACGTACGGGGCCTACACACACCCAGCAAGCGCTACTCTGTGTACTCCTACATACGGCGCATGGCGGCCAATATAGCGTTTTTACAAGAGACGCACATTAACGCTACTGAACTCAATCGCCTACAAGCCAAATGGCGAGGGACCATCTGCGCCACACAATATTCAGCGTTCGCGCGCAGCGCATTAATCTGGGTGAGACCGGGTACTCCCTTCCGGGCGCTCCCGCGAGTAGTAGATAGAGAGGGCAGATACACGCTTCTGGAGGGAATTCTTGATGGGCAAGGGGTACTCCTTGGCAGCATATACGCCCCTAATACGGATCAGGACCGGTTCTGGGATCACCTTACGGGCGTCCTAGCCCAGTTCACCACAGTCCCATGGGTGCTGGGAGGCGACTTTAACTGCACACTAGACCCCTCGCTGGACCGCTCACATCCTCCCCCCACACACTCCCCGGCCCCCCGGCAGGCGGCCCTCTTCAGGGCATGGACCACACACTGGGCGCTCACTGACGCATGGTGACACCTACACCCACTGGCTCGCATCTACTCCTTCCACTCGATTCCACACAACCTTCGGGTCCGCCTAGACCGTTTCCTCTGCTCTGCTCCGATCCTCCCTAAGGTTACATCTACGGATTATCTGGGACGGATCCTCTCAGATCATGATGCCCACATAATACGTCTTACCTGGCGCCCCCCGCATCCACCGGTCCCCACCTGGCGCCTCCCTAGAGACTGTCTAACGGACCCGGTTTTCAGGGACGCACACAAAACCAGCATACGCGATTACTTTATGCACAACGAGAAGACAGCGTCATCGGTACTAGTGGAGTG